>NC_056748.1:424617666-424917666 GCF_019279795.1 Protopterus annectens | reverse complement strand
TGACAGGAGTTTATAGGATCATAGGAAGTTACTAGGCTAGTGGCCTTGAGGCCCTTATAGGCCTAGCCAAGAAATTAGCCCATGTTCCAACAAGTCAGCACCCATTGCCCCTGTCCAGCAGGGACACAGGTGGAATCCCATCGGAGTATTTTCTGTTCTCCATCTAGTCATCAAGGTTGTGCTTAAAAAGGGTTAATGAGGAACTCTTCTTGACATGCAGAGGGAGTCTGTTCCACAGAAGGGGGAGTCTCTGGGACACAAATCTGTCCTGCCAACAAGTCCTACTGATTTTGCAGTCCAGGTTGAGGTCACACATGTGGGTTACTCAAGGGAAGCTTGACTTGTGGATATGCAGCAGTCCCACCAAGGTGGAGTCTGAGACTGAATTGTATGCCAGACAGAGGTCACCTCTGAGAAGTCTGTATGAGACTGAGTAGAGGGACAGGGCTCTTTACCTACATGTGTAGGTTAGATGTTTGAGGCCATGGATTCTCCTGGTGAGGAAGCTCTGTGGTCTCTCCAGCTGCTGCATGTGCTTTGTGAGGTACATGCCAAAAGGGGCATTGTGCTCAATAATGGGTCACATAAGGGAAGAATACAGGGATGTGAACTCCTTGTCCCTGGATGAGATACCCTTACTAATGAGGTGGGCCATGTAGAAAGCTTTCTGTACAATGGAGGCAAAAGTCAGTTTGCTATCAATATGGGTGTGCAAGTCCCTCACAACTGATTGTGTGCTTAGGACCTTGTTATTAATGTGATTACTTGTGTGGACAACACTCTCCTCAAAGGGGATGATGATGTATTTTTTAGCATTCAGTTTGAGGCCATGTTTCTGGCAGCAGTCATTTGTTTGTGTGAGACCCTCTTGGAGGATGTCCACATCATTAGGGGAATTGATGACAGCACCTAGCTTGCAGTCATCTGCAAACTTGGTCAGCCATAGTCCACTGGTTTTGGCCTGCACCTCAGAAAAGTACATCTCAAACAACAGAGGCCCCAACACTGATGCCTTGAGTACACCACTCATTACGGGTCTACTGCTTGAGGTGGCTTCCCCTATTTTGACTAGGTGGGTTCTATCAGTTGCCAGTTTGCTACTCATTTGGTAACATATAGATTGATGCCTAGTTGAGAGCGTTTATCTATTACACTTGAGAGGGGAACAACATCGAACACTTTGGCCAGGTCAAGGTAGGCAATGTGCACCATTTTCCACTCATCCATGGCTTTGGTGACTATTTCAAAGAAGCTGACCAAATTTAACAGGCATAACCTCCCCTTGACGAAACCAAACTGTCTGGGATCAAGTGTCTGGAGGACTAGCCTTGCAGATCAGGCTAGTTACGCTGATGGGTCTATAATTTCCTGAATTGGTGGACGCTCCACCTTTGTGCAAAGGGATGATAATGGCTGTCCTCCACTCTGCTGGGATGAAGCCGGTACTCAGGCTTTGGTTAAAAAGGATGCCTAACGGGGCTGCAAGTTCCTGCCTGAGTTCATGTAGGATGCAGCCTGGGATGTTATCGGGTCACATGGAGACTGCATTCTTTGCCTTTGAGAGGGCAGTGGTGACTTGCTCCCTAGAAATAAGCGGAGGGGGGCAGGTACTCGGGATGTACTGATTCATTGATGGAGTGGACAGAGTGTTGAAGTTTTTACTGAACCTGTCTGCCAGCAGGTTGGCTATATCTAGAGTGTTTGTGTATATGGTGTCCTTGACCACCAGTTTTGAGCAGATCTGAGTGCTTCCTTTTAGATTGTGGAGATATGTGAAGAAGGCATTATGACTGTCTTTAGTAGATGTGGCCAGTTTGGATTTGAAGTTTGCTTTGGAGGATTTTACTAGTGCTCTTATTTGCTTGTTCAGGCTAACGAGAGATTGCTTCCAATTAGGCACCTGCTCCTTCTTGGTCCTGGACAGCAATTTTTGATACCTCTACACTGCCCACAGTTGTGAATGTCCCCTTTGTTCTTGTACACTGACACTTGTATGCTTATTCTGCAGTAATTTGGGATATGTCTTTCTCTCTGTACCTTTATGAGTACCCTCAGGAGTCATTTTTCCAATAACTCACTCAACATCTTCATCATATCTACTGAGATCTCATCTAAGCCTGCTACTCTGCCTAACTTAATTTTCCTTCGTGACGTTCTAACTTCTACGGTGGGCTCTTCTTCCTCTTTTATCATAGGCTGTATCTGGGCTAGTGCAGCTTCTGTAGCATTTTCTTTTTGAAGAAACTGCTGTAAGTACTTCTTCCGTCTGCCTTTGATGTCCTGCAGACTGGTAAGCATGTTGTTGCTAGCATCCCTTATGAAATTTGTCAGATAACTATCTCCTTTATCTTTCTGTTTTTGTCTTGCATTCATCCTGAAGTGCTAGAGCTCTGTGTATTTCCTGTAACTTTTCTACTTTCTCTTTTCAGTTAATGTCTAGGCTTTCAGCTATAGTCTCTATTGACTGTAAAGCCTTTTCTGACCACTACCTGCAGGTGATTGTTTCAACCAGTTGTTTATTCAGTGGGCTGACTGTTTCACTGGAGATGACTTTGCAATTACTGATTCTACCCCACTGACCTTTCCTTACCAGAAGGAAGTCTACTTGAATTGCATGTTGACCACTCTTGTATGTGATCTTGTGACTGTCTCTCTTGCTGAGCCATGTGTTGGCCACTCTCAAGCCATTTGCCAGACAGAAGTCTGGAATGGCCTCTCCTTTATTTCTGTTTCCCCACTCGTGACCCAGGCAATCCATATATCCTGCTCTGTCTGTTTCATCATGTGTATACAGGTCCTCCATTATCAACACCAACTCATGTTGTCATGCTTTATTTAGTTCATACTGCAGCTACTGCTTGAATTCACTTTTTGCATCACTATTAGGACCCTACTGGGGAGCATAGTTGAGATTGTGAATATTACCCTATTCCTACACTGGAGTCTAACTGCCAGGAGTCTGTCACTAATTCTGATGAAATTCCTTACTGTCTTCTGAAGCCTCTCACTCACCACAATTCCAACATAATTTCTAGTCTGCCCTTTTCCTGAGTAGTAGACTCTGATCCTAAACCAAATGGCTTTCCTGTACTGTCCTTCCATCTTGTCTCCTGAATAAAGAGGATGTTCAGCCTCCTTCTTACAATCATGTCATCCACTTCCAAACTTTGTCCTGTCAGTGAAACTATACTGAGTGTAACAATCCTTATTTCATGTTGGCAAGTTGATTAGCTTTATGTCCAGCTTTCTCTCAACAGAGCTATCCAAGGTAACCCATGCTGGACAAATGTAAACTGGCCAGCCAGTAACTTATTAATTCAAGGCAGCTGGGCTATGTGTTGGGCACACATTGGCCAACAGTTGTACATAGACCCTTCCCACTGTTAACATGAGTATCTGGCATAGGATGGATTAGGCCTGGTCCTTGACCCACTTATCACTGGCAAATAACTATGCCCATTTTTGGCGACATTGGTCAACGCAACAAAATCACCCAGAGACAAATTTTACACTGTTGAGTGACTAGCCTTAATAAGGAGTAATTACGCTACTCACTGGAAAGAAAAAAAAACAGACTAATTATAAGTTTTATCTGTAAAACATTATCATTCAAGAGTATACAGTACAAGATGGCAAAATTTCAAGCCCCCATAAACCCTGAAAACACTACGGCTTATGCAGAACTGTTCACAGAAACTCTATACAAGCATGTTAATAGCTGTAAAGAGGCAGCTGTACCTACCAGGAAGAAGTACAGAACTAACTCAGAAAATAAGCCACCCTGGTGGAGTCACAACATCAATAGGCTGTACAACAGAAGGAAGAAAATCATGACAAAAATTAGGAGATGCAGCACCCAGTAGGATAAAAGGATTCTCATCAAACTAAACAAACAGCTAAGAGAACAAATAGTCTAACAAAGCCATATTTGAGGAAAATTTGGCCTAACAGGCCAAGGACAACCACAATTCATTCTTTAGCTGTGTCCACAAACTCAGAGGCATACACAATTGTGTGCAGAGGTCATTGCAAATGGAGCCACCTACACTGAGCTGAGGGAATTCATTCCCTATGTAAAATTGGCCGTTCGCTGTTTTTATTTTTCGGTATTACCATGTCGAGGTTTAGGTATTTGCTAACCTAAATGTTCGATCGGTAATATAGATGCAACAAGCACATCCAACAAATGGAATGTCCACAGAGGTTCCTCACTAAAATACAGGGAGTGGGTAAATGTCTTATGCAGACCACCTCAAGGCCCAATCCCTGTATTCTGTCTAGTACAGACTGTTGAGGGGAGATCTATGCTTGGCATACAGGACATTGTCTGACCCCACAATGATGGATCTCCTGCATCTCAGCAAAACAAACAGTACCAAAATTACCCATTATAAAGAATTGCCTGTGATATAAATAGGACCTACTGGACAGACAGGTATGTATCCCAGAGACTACCCCATCTCTGGAACAGGTTCCCCATCCATGTGAAGAAGAGTTCCTCCATAACTGAATTCAAGTGTAACTTGGACAACTGGATGAGGAACAGGAAATTCATCCCAGGATTGGCACGTCCAGTATGTCTCTAATGGGGAGAGGCAACCTGTAATGGTTCATCTCCCAGGCCCCTGCTTGTAAATGTTTCATCTCCCAAGCTCCTTCTTACACTTAGCAAGGGTATCAGAACTTGATTTGGGGTGCATGACTAGGCTTAAAAAGGCCCTAGTGGTCATTAGCCTAGTAAACACCTATAAACCTATGACCCCACTACTTAATGTTTTCTTTAGCGGAAAAAAAGAAACATAATATCTCTCAGTTAAATGAGCACTGGAAGAATGTTCTAGAAAAAAAACTGGGAATAAATTTGCTTATATGGTACGACAATTCATTTATTTGTTAATTGTATAAGCATTTATGCTAGTTGTCTTTTGAGCTTTTTTTCTGTAAGAAGTTCTATTCTTTTCAGTTTAATTTAAATGTATTACTTAATTTACAGGTTTTAAGCTTGGTTTATTATACAGGTTGTTTGGAACTGTAATTTAAATATCTGAATCCGTATTCTTTAGTAGGTGAATCATCAAATGGCAGATATACTTACTGTGAACATTTCAGCCTGTGAAAGCTCAAGCCAGCTTTTGAGTGGACGGTGGACCATGCCTTAGGTGTCATGGTAAAGTTGAAAAGAAAATGAATAAGTGGTAATATTTTCATTCTACTCTTAAATATCTGCCTTAAAGGAGAATTTGTCTCTCACATATTTACAGTATTCAAGCTAATGTGTCTTTATATTATTCACAGTGTAACAGGGTCTATATTAGAACATCGAAGTTTCAAAACTTCGAATGTTCTAATATCGAACCCTATTCAGCAAAAGTTGAAAATATCAAAGCAACAGAAAATTTATTTTTTTTCCTAGGGAAAGAATTTGGTTGTCTGTTTCTGTTGCTTCGGTATTTTCAGCGCTGTGGTGGAAAGTTAGGGGTTGGGTTCAGGTAAGTGTGCAATTGAGTGCGGGTTAGGGTAGTTAGGATTAGGGCACGGGTTAGGTATGTGTTCGATTATGTGGACATGAGGGTTAGGGCGGGTTAGGTGAGTTAGGGTTAGGGCACGGGTCTGGTAAGTGTGCAATTGTGTGGGCGTGAAGGTTAGGGCGGGGTAGGTGAGTTAGGGTTAGGGCACGGGTGAGGTGAGTGTGCGATAGTAACGGACCTTAAAGTTAGGGTTTGGGTTAAGGTAAGTGGATAGTTAGTGGTGTGTGTATAGTCTGGTGTAGGGTTAGGTGTAAAATTTTAGGTGTATGTGTGTGGATTGCTGTTTGTTTGGTGTGCTTGTGTTGTGTGTATGTGTTTTGGAACAGTGAATTTTTTCTCTAGGAAAAAATTTGCTGTTCTGTATGTTCAATGTTTTCAGCTTTCACTGAATAGGGTTCAATATTAGAACATTCAAAGTTTTGAAACTTCAATGTTCTAATATAGACCCGTGTAACATACTAAGCAAATTGATCCTGCAGTAAATAAAAGGTTGCAAGACTCTGCTTGGCTCAAGCACATAATGTCCCAGCAGATGGGAAAACTGCAAAAAACAAAAAAAGAAATTATCCTTTTTTCCATAAAAATGAGCTTCAGTTTGTAACCAGCTATATACCAGTGAACTATGATGCATTTTTAAAATAAGCTGCTCACATTAGACTTAGTATTATTTCCGAACCACACTCATCCATAGGTCTCTGACAACACATTATTACTAAGCATACAAGTGAGTAAACACAAATATGGGCATACATTATTATTATTTGACTCTACAGGCTTTACTATGTTAGATTTCTGGAAATTAATTCACAAACATTAATATGGTGGCACAGTGATGCATTGGTTAGTATTGTCACCTCATAGCAAGAGGCTCTCTGGTTAGATTCTCAGCTGGTGTGTCTTCTGTGTGGAGCCTGCATGTCCTCCCTGCATTCCCATGGGTTTCCTCTGGGTGCTCTGGTTTTCCTCCCACATTCCAAAGACATGCTTCTGGAGCACTTCTCCCCTGACCTCTGCTGAAAATGGGCTCTGTCCTAGTCCGACTTTCCCGGTAAACAAATGCTAAGTAAATAAAATACACTAGAGAAGTTACTTATGAAACTGGAAGGTAGCTGCAGACTTTTTTGAAACATATACTTTGAAGTAAAAACTTTGAAAATACAGAAGGTATTGTACTGACTAGTTAGAAATAATTTCATCCAGGTTAAGAAGATGGTACTGTATGTAAAACCTATATTTGTTATTTTCCCCTATTTTATCATTTTTTTCTCAAGGGGATGGAAGGCATCAGAGCTCATTCCCTCAAGTTTTACATATAACAAGTATAGCTTTACCTGATATGGTAGAAATAGAGAGAAGATATTTCTAAGAGAATAAGTCTCAGTTAAACCCACTACATATACATTTATATCATTAATTAGCTTATAAACACACCAATGAAACACCACACTGAAAACAGACACACAATCACCCAAACACACAAAACAATACACACTAAATTGCCCACATGCAGCATGCACTTCATTTCACTCTACCTTAAAGTAACACCCTAGTCCTGTTAAACCAAACAGATATGAGCTGTAGGAATCACAAATTCAAGGCTAACGAAATAAAATGAAATTTAATAAAGTAAGCACATGCTTTCGGAGGGCTCAATGGCACTCCTTCCTCAAACAAAGAAAGTCAAAATTCCAAAATTACAAGCGCTTGTATATACAAATTACTTATGTTAATTAGATGTATTCAAACAAGCAAATTAAGCAGGACTAATAACCCCATTAAAGGGGTATATTCATACTACTGACACCAAGAATCAAACTAAACACATTCACCTTAAAAAATGTATACAATGTGAAGATCTTAAAACTTTAACCACCATAAATAAAACTTAAATAAAAAATGAATTAAACTTTATATGGTTAAATTCAAATACACTTTTAAAATATTTAAAAACAATCTAACCATATTATCTTTTCAATGATAAATTCTTTAAAATACAACTAATAGACATATAATCATTCAATCCCGGGTACATGTAGGTTGCTGTGCGAATTTGCCAAAAAAGTTTGTGGATTTCTAAGAGGTTTTGCCAGGGGCCACATCTGACATCACCATCTACCTTGTTTAAAATGGTAAACTTAAAATGATGGTCAGAAAACTGGGCAATATGCCTAGCAAGAGCATTATTATGTTCACCTCTAGCTATAGCATATATGTGCTCGTAGATGCATTGCCTAAATTTTCTTTCGGTTTTACCAATATAAAATGCAGTGCATCTCTGACAAGTAGCCACATAAACAATGCCCCTGGTCTCACAATTGAATCTACCATTTACTTTGTAAACCTGATCTCTCAAAGTAATCTTGGCATCTGTGCACACATATTTACATTGCCTACATGACCCACATTTAATCATGCCTACTTTGTGGACTCCTAAAGCTTTGGGTTTAACCTCCAATAGTGATTTTAAATTTTGTCCTCTCCTAAGAGTGATTTTAGGGGTACCACCAAACTTACTAAATAGGTAGGGATCTTCAATGACCAAGGACCATTTCTTTTTTAACACATTCAAAATAGATAAATAATCCAAACTAAAAGTACACAAAAATCTAATTGCAAAGGGAACCATCTGATTCGTGGGTAAGACAGTATTCTCAAAACTGTCATCACCATGTGGGGCGTTTGTTACAGTAGACAGTATTGGTTTGTAAAAACCCAAACTCCTTTTGTTAATGACTTCAGATTTTATGTCAAAAACATACCCGAGAGGGTACCCTCTATTAGTAAACATACCAGTTAAACACTCACATTCTGCTAGAAAATCTTCATGGTCAGAAACCATCCTAGCCATCCTAACCATCTGGCCTTTTACGACCACTCTTTTCTGATGTCTAGGATGACTACTAGTATAATGGAGGAATGCGGTGGAATAAGTAGGTTTCCTATAGATAACACTCTTAAGGTTCTGATTAACCGAGTCCTTAATCAACAAGATAGCTGAAAAACTAATACGCCATTCCTGTAAATTGTACGTGAATTCTAAAAAACTGGTCATGTTAGAAATCCTTTCTATAAAAGAAGGAACCAAAGAAGGGTTAGCCTTCCACAATATAAACATGTCGTCCTGGTACCTAGTGTACCAGGCGATACAGCCATTAAATACAGTGTCAGGAAAAAGAAATGTCTTTTCCCAATGTGCCAACACAGAGTTGGCAAAACTGCCCCCACACGGTGAACCCATCACTACCCCTGATTGTTGCAAATAAATATTACCTTCAAACAACATAAAATTGAAATTCAATACAATTTCTAATAAAGTTTCAACAAGGTAAACATTGTTGTCACTAACCTTTTTACTCCTAAGGAATTCACATACCCACTGAATGCCAAGCTGTTGAGGGATGACAGTGTATAAATCTTTGATGTTGATGGTTAAAAACCACCACCACTACAAAAAGGAGTAATCCATATATCATGTAAAAAACTCCAAGAGTCCTTGCAGATTTGGGGCTCAAGTTCCAACAATGGTTTCAAAATGGTATCCACCAGCTTGGCACAAGCATAAGTGATGGACCCACAACCATCAACTATCGGATGGAAAGGTGTATCACTAATGGATTTATGGATCTTAGGAATACCAAACAAGATGGGCAGCCTAGGGGCCACCACCGTCAAGTATTGGTAACGGTCAATGTCAATAACCCTTTCCAGAAATAAATCCTCAATAATGCCTCTTATCCTAGAGTAAGCTTGGTTCACTTCGTTAATGGAAACCAGAGTGTAGAAACTAGTATCCAACATGGTAGACATTTTCTCAACATATAAATAGTGGTCCATAAAAACAAGACCGCCCCCCTTATCGGGTTTCATAACCCTAACGTGAGAATTCTGCAATGTTGAAATAAAATCACGCTGTAATTTATTGATATTCAACCTGTGTTTATGTGAATTAGCATTATTCTTAGCTAGGGCCCTGAAATCAAGCTCACACATTTTCTCAAAACTGCGTAAAGACTCATACGGGGGGGGGGTAAAAACACTGGAAATTTTAAGGTTACCACTTATTCGACTTACAGGGTGTCTCTCGTGCATTAAGATGTTTAAATTAAGTTTTCTCACAAACAATTTCAAATCGAAAATTGTTTTAACCACATCAAAGTGGGAATCAGGCACAAAAGATAGACCCTTAGAAAAGAAATCTACCATGTCCTCACTGATAACAAAACTGGTGTAATTGTATATCTTAAAATCTCCTCGAGTCAAACATAATCTCAGGGATGTGTTTGATGTTAACTATCTCCTCCTCAGGTTTTCTCCTGCTCCTGGAGTTGCGAAAATTGTTCTTCACTCACGTGTTCCTCTGCTTGGATTTGTTGTTCCTGGGAAAACCCCCATGGGACAAGTTGTTCTGACTATTTGCATTTGAGGAGGATTTCGACTGTTGTTCAGAAATGGCCACATAGTGGCCGTTATTGTTAGCGCTGTTGGTGAGGCGCTCACTACGGCGAAGAGGTTGTGGTTCTTCATCCTGGTTAACAGCCTCATCCCCCTCCTGGTTGATTGAATTTAGTGAATTTAATGCACGAGAGACACCCTGTAAGTCGAATAAGTGGTCAATCATCGTAAATGTCTTGCTACCTTTATACATGTTTGTTTTAAATATTTCTTAAATATCATATTCCTACATGTTTTGCATAAGTATAGGTACATGGAATATGAATAACATAAGGGTATTGCAATGATTTAATTGATTAATTGAATAGGAAATTATATATTATATATATAATTATATATATTCATTGATTTACTTGAATGTGTCTGTTCTGACGAAGCTTTGCATTGGGCAAAAGGAAAGCGCGCTCAACTTTTGAATTATCTGTGCGGTCTTTGACCCGTACTGGCTGCATCAATTGTTGGATTATCTGTGGTGCTATAGGGCCGTTTAGGCTGATTTTAACGCAAATAAAGAAGGTTTTATACCGACTGGTCCTGGTCATTCCTGTCGTGGTTTTGGTGTTTTTGGTCGCATCAACGTTTTTTGATTTTTGTGGTTTTGGCATCCATAGCAGAACAAGCGGAACCAGACATGTTTGTGGATACACCTACAGCCTTGAAGGAGGCTGTTCCAGAGCATAGCACACCTGTAACTAGGAAAGAGTTCCCAGCAGGTGATTGTGCTACTCTCGCAACTGGTAGAAAATATTTCGCCATGTTGGAGCGAACTACTGGGTAACCAAAATTTGTTTAAAGAACAATGTGAGAGGAGACAAGGGCTTGCACTTTCCAGGACTGAAACAACTCGTGGAGGGGAAGGTCGCAGTAGCCCTGGCAACAATAATAAGAAACAACAGAGACTATTAAACAAAAATGACAATACATTTGCATTTTCTTGTAGGGACAGAGTCAATACAGGTACCGTGGACTTCAATTTTAATGCCTGGTCTCATAGGCAGTTTAATTTTAATGAAATGGACTTCAGTAATGTGACTGTGTCTTTTGATGAAACTTTTAAGAAATTTAAAGATAAATTATATTCGTTAAAAATGAACCAGTTAGAAATAGATTATTTGAATGAATGTATTTCAACAGAAAGGGTACCAAAGGGGCTTAGAATATTTAAATACCCCAACAATGTTAAATACAACTCGGTATTATACAATCAGCTTACAGAATTGTTTAACAGAACTGGTATTGAGATGTTGAAATGTATGGTAAAAGATTATGAATCACAAAATGAAGTCTTGTTAAATGAAACCAATGAATTGCATAATCAAATTTTTGACTTGAATAAGGAATGTTTTGATGATAAAAAATATGATCATTTATTTAATGAAATCGACAATTATTGTGACAGAGTGATTTTTAGAAAAATGAAAAAATTAGACAAAGATTTAAATGATTACCGTAATGGTAAGGCATACCCAGTGTTTAACAATTCCAAGGAACTTAAAAGGATGTTAGCTGACAACACCAAAGTAGGGGAACAGAATTATAATTTGAATGAACAAAATGTATTCCCTTTAGAACTGGATACAGTAAGAAGGAGCGAAAGAATTGCAGAGAAGCAGAGGAAACATTCATACCAAAACCCTCATATTCACAGGGGAGGGAGGGGGGGCGGATTTCAGGGAGGGCTCGAGTCTATTAGCTCTAGATGAATTCTTTCCCTCACCCCCTCCTTGCATGTGTGTGGTAGATGTAGGCACTGATTTGGAAATGGGTTATACTATTATCTACAGAAAGGACAACTTTATGATATACAACTTCACAGATTTGGTAGTGAATGACACCTTTTTTAAATTATTTACAAAAGATTTGCATTTTGTGCCTACTAGGACAGGCTCCCTGGTGGATACCTTAATTGACATCAGATTATTTGTCAGACAGTTAAATTTACAAGTTTACTTTAAAGGTCATCATTGTTTACATAATGATTTGTATAGTAGAGGCACTTTTAATCCACCTACTAATGCTTCTTTAAAATTATTTGAAGAGTTGGTCGAGAAAGAAGTGAGGCAAATTAAGTACTATGAAAATCTTGAGTCCAAGACCTGGACAGAAGAAGAAAAAGCACTTGTGAGTAAATTAAGGGATGAAAAAGTTAGAGTGATGAGGCCCGATAAAGGTGGTGGTGTTGTTTTGATGTACAATGATGTGTACGACACCTGTTTGACATGTTACAGAACACAGATCAATACTCATTAGTATCACGAATCAAAATTAATATTGTCCATTCTAAAATTAAATATTATTTAACTGACCACCTACTTCAGGGAAGCATAAATGAAAAATTGTATAATTTTTTACAAGTTGAAAATCCAAGACTTCCAATTTTATTTGGTATTCCAAAGGTGCATAAAGGTACTGACACACTCAAATTCAGACCTATCGTAGCAGGGGCCAGCAGTATTACTGAACCCCTGGCTGTGTTTGTGGATACTCAATTGAAGCAGTTCATTACCTCAATACCCCATATCACAAAAGATTCATGGGATTTTTTAAGAGGAATCACTAATGACAAATATGATATAGAAACTGGTTTAGTCACTATAGATGTTATTGAACTATTTCCTACTATTCCACATAACACAGGTTTAGAATGGTTTCGAGAAATTTTTTGTTCTGATTCGGGCTTAAGTAATAATATAATTAATTTAATATTAGATTTTACGGAGACTATTCTGAAAAAAAATTTTGTGTATTTTAATGATGACTATTATCAACAAAAGAAGGGTGTGGCTATGGGGGCAGCTTGTGCCCCCATTTATGCAAATTGTGTGTTGTACTGTTGGGAACGTAGGTTTATTTTTAATACTGAATGGTATAAATGGATTTCTTTTTATAATCGTTTCCTTGATGATATTTGTATTTTGTGGAAGGGGTCTAAAGATTTATTTCTGGAATTTTTTGATTATTTGAATAATTGCACAGATTTTTTGAAATTTACTTATACTTTTAATGAATTGAGTATTAATTATTTAGATGTCATTTTATATAAAGATTTAACCGGTAATTGTTTTCAATCGAAAATGTATAGAAAACCTACCTTCTCCAACAGTTACTTGCATTTTGAAAGTGGACACCCCTTCTACCAGAAAAAAGGTATTGTTAAGGGCCAGTTAATAAGAGCCTCAGGAATGACTACTGAGGATGGGGTATTTTTTGAAGAAATTAAATACATTAGTTTGCTTTTTGAAGAAAGAGGCTACCCAAAGTCCTTAATTGATAGGTTAACAAAAGAGGTAGTGGACAACAGGGATAACAAATTTTTTCCCCTTCTTGGATTAAAGGCCAGCAACACAAATCCAGAGGGCAAAAAGGAAGACAAAGTTGGTCAAACTTTAATACACACATTTTCGACTACATCTGGTAAAGTTGAAGAGATTATCAGGAAATACTGGCCTTTACTTAAGATAAACATTGATATTGGGAAATACATCTCCCCTCAACCATCTTTTATCAGAAGGAGGGGTAGGAATTTAAAAGATGTATTTGAGAGGAGGGAAAAGATGTGTAATGTTAATTCTAAAAAGGGTACTTATAAATGCATGATGTGTAGACAATGTGAGTATATATTGCAACAACGGGAAATTTGGATTCCTTCTAGAAGAATTAAACTTACAGCTTCTAAATATTTTAATTGTGCCACAAAAGGAATTGTTTATATTGGTATTTGCACAGGTTGTAATAGTTTTTATATTGGGAAATCAACACGTACTCTTAGGAAAAGAATTTATGAGCACATTTATGAAATTGAAAAACAAAAGGAATCTAACACTTTTTACAAATATTCTTTATTTTGCAAAAACATGAATATAAAATTTGCAGTGATTGAACAAATCAGCATTGACCCAAGGGGGGGGGGCAACTCGGAATCAAGAATTGAGTTCTGTGTACTCTTTTGGCAGCTTAAAACTGATGCCAGTAAGCCCCCAGGTCTTAACGATAATATTAGTATTAATAGTGTTTTGAAATTGAGACAGGCAAAGTTATAATATAATACATTATTGAACACAGTGTGTTTTGAATATTGTTATATTTTTATATGATGCATAATTATTTATTTAAAGACACATGTTGAATTAATTTTTTATGAATTTACTTGTTATTTGGTATTTTATACATTGTATATTAACTATTTAATATGTAGCGATTTTTTATTTATTGATTGCTTACAAGTAGACCACTGTTGACTTAGGTTAAAGCTGGTAATTTTGATATTCATATTCATTTGACAATTTTAATGGTTATGCAAACTTGGTTATACATGAATGAAATGTTTTTAGTTTAGCGAACATCTTTTATAACATTCACGAGCATCGTAAATGTCTTGCTACCTTTATACATGTTTGTTTTAAATATTTCTTAAATATCATATTCCTACATGTTTTGCATAAGTATAGGTACATGGAATATAAATAACATAAGGGTATCGCAATGATTTAATTGAGTAATTGAATAGGAAATTATATATTCATTGATTTACTTGGATGTGTTTGTTCTGACGAAGCTTTGCATTTGGCAAAGGGAAAGCGCGCTCAACTTTTGAATTATCTGTGCTGTCTTTGAGCCGTACTGGCTGCATCAATTGTTGGATTATCTGTGGTGCTAAAGGACCATTTTGGCTGATTTTAATGCAAATAAAGAAGGTTTTATACCTACTGGTCCTGGTCATTCCTGTCGTGGTTTTGCTTTTTTTAGACTAAACATTATACCACTATAGTGGAACAACAAAATCAATATATTACACAAAACAGAACTATATTGTACAGCTTTCAAAAACAGTCCTTATACAGTAAATAGATCCCAATTAAACAAAGTATTGACAAAGCTTAGTAAGCTTATAAAACAGGAAAGATCAGACTGTAATTAGCTAAAAGGAATAGTTCAAGCTAAAGATTAGGAAACTGTGGACAGTTTTTTACAATGCCTAGTCAAACAGCCCTGTTTCTAAATTGGAAAGTCCATGGATGTCTCACAAAAACTCAGTATGATTAAATGGGAACCAAGCTACTTTTGGACTAGCATTGATGTAAAGGCTTTATATAACAATAAACATAATGCCTGCACTAAGTGCTGTTATGTCTATGTTAAGTAATTGCCTTAAAACGAGTTTTTAGACGCCCTAGAATTTAACTTGGTCTAAATTGTAACTACTTCCTGTTTGATGGTAAAGTGTATTTACAGCTATGGAGTGGTCCTCCTCTGTCCTTCATATGCAACTATATTTATGCAATAAGCTGAACGTGTAGTTACATATTATACAAGATTAAGCATAATGTAAAAGGACAAGACTTAGACAAATGAGAAGTAATGAAACTAAGCATGTGGGAATGTTACTAACATATTTGAAAGATGTGATGTATAATAAAGAATAATTTCTCAACAAAAAGAACATAATATAACATGCATATTTTATTTTCTGTAAGGGTGACTACAGTATGCTTTAAAATTATGAATGCAAATGCAGATAGCTTATGTTTTCACATTCCATACATAGAAAAGGGAAATAAATTACTTGGGTGTTTAAATTTATGGAGAGGAACAGTTTAGGGTTGGTGTCACAGTAAATCAAAACACTACTCACTTGAACCCTTTTTTATTTGCAACTTAGCATTCATCAAGCTTGATAAATTCATTACCCTCCTGGTCTACTCTTCCAAACTTGAGTACGCCACACTAGTACACGACAATTACTCAGAGGTGAAGCACCTCAGGAAGAAGATGAAATAGATGGAGTTGAAGAAAAATGGCAGTGACTCAAAACAGCATGTATTAGGACAGCAGAACAGGCATGTGTCTGAGCCAATATGGAAATAAGGAAAGTTGGTGGTGGAATGCAGAAGTGAATGTACTTAGAAAAAGAATGAAGCAGTGCAGGAAAAAGTGGAAGACAGAAAAGGCCAGGCTAAGAAGGAATACTGGTTGGCTAACAAAGAGGTTTCAGAGGAGTTGCAACAGTAAAGCTTAAGGCATCAAAGGACACTACCAGTTTCTGGAAAGTGACTTGGTAGATGGCAGAAAGAAACTCTATCAGGTTGCAAGGCAAAGACAGAAAGATAAAGAAGATAGACACCATTTTAAAAGGGATGCCAGCAACAACCTTACTCACCAGTCCAAGGGATGTCAAAGGCAGATGTAAGGAGTACTTTCAGCAGCTTCTCAATGAAAAGAACCCCACAGTAGCTGTACTTCCCCAGACATGGTCTATGATGAAAGAAGAGGAAAAGACCACCCTAGAAGAAGTAAGAACAGCACTAAGAACAACAAAGTAAGGAAAAGCAGCAGGCTCAGATGAGGCCACAGCAGACACGATAAAGATGTTTTGTGAGATTGGGGAGAAATTGGTCCTGAAGGTGCTCACAGCAGTATGGAGACAGAGAAAGAAAGACATACCTTAAATGACTGGAGAATAAGCAAACTAGTGCCAGTGTGCAAGAACAAATGAGAGATCCAGAACTGTGGCCAGTACAGAAGTATCAAATTCCTGCCACACTGCTTGAAAGTTTTGGAGAGAATGACTGACATGAATACACAGTGTATTAGAAAGTAAGATGGGAGGTGTGCAGTTCAGATTCGGATCAGGATGCAGCACAACCAACCTGATATTTGCAGTGAGACAGACAGCTGAGAAGATGCTAGAGATGAGGAAAGAGTCCAACTGGGCATTCCTAGACTTGAAGAAAGCATATGGCAAGGTCCCAAGAAAGCTGATTTGGACAGTTCTGCAGTGGTTCGAAGTCAGAGAAACATTGAAATAATTAGTGCAGACGATGTACAACGACCCAATGACTCAAGTACAGTGTTCAGTCTCTCAGAAGACTTCCCAGTGTGTATGTGGGGGGTGTGTGTGTGTGTGCATCAGGGTTCAGCACTGAGTCCAATGCTGTTTATACCAGTGATGGACCACAATAGCAAACAGAATGACGGGACAGTTCAACAAAGTTTCTGTATGCAGATGATGTGGCATTACAGGCAGAAGCTGAGGAATAACTTCAGCAAAGGATAGGGGAATCAAATTCAAAACTAAAGGCTCATGGGATGAAACTGGGTACAGATGAGAGAGATGCAATGGCAGCAAGTGGAGGAAGTTGAGAATTGAGATGTTAAGGAAAATGGTGTGACATTTCAACAACTTCAGTTTGCTGTAAGAGGTGCTTGAGGTGAAGGGAAGTCTGAATTATGAGGTCAAAGCTCGTGTCAGAGCAGCTGCAGCCAACTTGCACAGAGTGTCAGCCAAAGAAACTGAAAAGTAAGGTGTGGTGTACTACTGTATGGCACACAAACCTGGGCAGTAAAGGCTGGTGTACTACTGTATGGCACACGAACCTGGGCAGTAAAGGCAGAGCAGCTGAAGGAGCTAGAGGTGATGTTGATGACGTAAGTGAAATGGGTGGGTAGGATGTGTATTATAGGACAAATTAAGAAATCAGGACATCAGAGCAGAAGCCAAAGTAACTCCAAGTGCAGAAAATGTCTAAGAGAGAGCAGATTATGGTGGTTTGGGCACATGTGCAGAAAAATGGAGACAATCTTGACAAGAAGATTTTGGACAGACAGGAAGAAGGCAAGAAGAAATGAGGGTGTGCAATAAAATGGAGAATGGACTGTGTGACAGAAGACCTGTGACAGTCAGGCATGATTGTTGAAGAAAGTAGGAGATTGTCACTGAACTGAGAGAGATGGTGACAGAATGCCCTGACCCCATCTAGAAAACAGGAAACATGGGGTTAATGATGATGATCCGTGTAAGCCTGCTGAAGGGTCCACTGGTGTTCCTCCTGCCACAGTATGTTGGCTACTGCTATTTGGTTTATGTTTCTCAGCTATAACTTCAGGTGGTAAACTGTGATTAGAAAAATACAATGATGACTGTAAACTGGACTTTGTCATTTATAATTGCCTCCACTAAAGATGGAACAATACTTCACAATGGTTTAAACTAAAGCAATACTTGCAGCAATAATAACTGTCTCTCTCAGTGCCACTAAATATATTAATGTCTAACTGAAAAAAGATATAAAATTTAATTACTAAATTAATGGGATGACACTGAAGGCAGACACGAAAATAAAAGAACTATGAATAATTATAAATAATAGGGATATTCATAGATAGACAATAGGGCTTTATATGCAATACAATTTAACAACATTGTCTATATTTTTAAACTTTCTTAGTTTGACAGCATGGTGATGTAACTAAAACAACTGTTTTTAAGTAATAAAACATGCATTTCAGATGCATATCTAGTTACAATAGTCAATGCCGTGAAACTAAGAAAATTTAAAAACAAGGCCAGTCATGTTAAGTAGTGCTTGGTATAATGCTACTCATCTATGAATATCCCTGAATAAAATTTGATCAGTGTGTAGCAGCCAAATTCAGAAATGTATACTCCACAGCAATTCATATCAGAGGTATAACCAGTAGATCAAGGAATGTCATACACCTGTACATACATACATACTTTATCAGGCTAGTGATGTCAAATACCTAAACATACATACTTTATCAAGCTAGTGATGTCATATACCTGTACATACATACATACTTTATCAGGCTAGTGATGTCATATACCTGTACATACATACTTTATCAGGCTAGTGATGTCATATACGTGTACATACATACATACTTTATCAGGCTAGTGATGCAATATAATGCTGCATGCTGCAGTCTGAAAACTATCAAAATGAGTCAGCTTTAAAAAATTCAGATATTCTTAAAAATGAAAACACTGGGGAGCATGAACTACAATGAGGATAACTATCTTTGCTCTCTGTATCATGCTTAGTTCTACTTGAAGCCTTACACTCAGAACATGCAAAGATCATAGCCAGCACAAGATCTATTAACAGGAGAAAAAAGGTACAGATTTATTAGCCATTAAATCTAAGAACCTATACTCCCAGTGTGTACTGGATGTAGTTTTTTTGTCCTAAACAGATGCCATATACATATCCTTCAAATAAATCAACTATTATGGAACACTGCAAAATGCTATGTCTATATTGGCAGAATTTATTACATATTTATTTATAACTCATCTCAGGAAGTGTTTGGCATTTTATAACAAAACTGCAGTGGAGCAGATTTTGTTAGTTTGCCAGAGGCTGTACTGTGAATTCAGGCTTAAAAGACACACATTTAGTTCTATCTTTAAATTTT
The DNA here is from genome assembly GCF_019279795.1 of Protopterus annectens. NCBI lineage: Eukaryota > Metazoa > Chordata > Ceratodontiformes > Protopteridae > Protopterus > Protopterus annectens. The sequence goes on along the minus strand of NC_056748.1, from coordinate 424,898,470 downwards.
GCAGCCTTCTTGCCATTGTCTGTACTGGGCTTTTAGGCTGGCGTATTACAGTGAAAGAGAATGTCACTTACGTAGCTAAATGTTTTTTTTTACTTCTTATGATATGACAATGCAATTTCTAACCTGAACAAAAATCATGCAATCATCCTTTATAAAAAGTAAATATTATGGAGTTCTGCACAGCACAATACAAACAAAATAAAATGTATTGAGAGGGAAATTCATGTTACATCCCTTAAAAAACAGTGACACTGCTATTATAAAATGTCAAAGAAAAAAATTTTGCAGGAGTCAGAAAAAATCCATATTTTAGCTATGATCTCCTTTCTGCAATATGAAAATTAAACAGCTAGTCCCTCTAAGAATCCTTTTCAACCTTTCTCTATCCTGAGGTCAGGAATCTAATCTCTTTCATAGGGCCCTTATATTCTCCAAGATGTACTTTCTCCTTAATTTGCCAGCCTGCTCTGTATAACTCAGGAACTCTGTAATTCCTTTAACTGACACACTGTTTAGTAAGTGCAAGACAAACAGCACATGTAACAAACATTACCAGTGATGTTTTATACATGCTAAATGGCCATAATGCCACAAGAGCCTGCCAAGTGAATAACTACTTTGTTCTAGTCCCACTGAATGGGTCAGAAATCCAAGACAGCCTTCCTGCATTTAAGTGACTGCATCCTGGGTGGTACTGAATATAAAAGCCATACATTTGGAGGCTCAGAGCTCTTTGGGAGAATTTTGTATCACAATCTTTGTGCTGGTAGGGACACTATAAAGAGGTATGAATAGTTACTAATACATATTGTCTACCTAACAAAAGCAAAAGGCTACCTTACATACTACACACGTCAGAGCAATGGAACACCACTGGGTCATTAAAAACTTCATATTTATTAAAATAACAACAGGCAATATAAATACAATCAGCAAACTAGCTTTCACAAAATGCATTCTTTCATCTGGCTGCAATATAACATATGCCTCTGCAATAGTTTATACAGACTACTAAAGTGGTATGCAGGGATAAAGCCCCAACTATGGCACAGGGATTGTGGGTTTGATCAATAGCTCGGATGCCACATACACTGACAGGGGATTATGGACATGCCAGTCCTGGAGGGGAGGGCATGTACTTCTACACCATACAGTTGACCACTGTTGCAGACTGAGGATGTGTGTTGGGGCTATGATTTTAAGAGATGATAGATAAGGGACACTGGCTGAGTTACCAAGGAGGTGGGACGATACTGTTGTGCTAAATGAGGTGGGACAATACTCTTGCACTTCTCCATTACATGTGTGTTCTCAGAAGTTCAACAAGTGCCTTCCTAGGATGGAGAAATGTTAGGGGATATCAAAACACTCGCTGACAGCAAAATTACTCTGCACTAACATCCTGATGATCTCGCATGCCTTGGTCATGGGTCAGGTGTAGCCTTGGGGAGGCTGAGGCATGCACAGTAGACGTGGTAAATAAGGAGATATCGGGTGGCTGATGATGCTTAGCTGCAGTAAGACACAAAGAAGGCAATAAATAGTTTAAATAGACAATATGTGTTCAATTAAAACTCAATTAAAAATTACTGACCAATAAGAGTAACAAATTAGTCTCTATCACCCTTTTCTTAAGGTATGGCGTTGAAGACACAGTATCATTTATGCCACTCCTTGAATTACTTACTATTAAGTTTTAACTGCCATATTCCACTATCCTGGAAGTGGAACAGGTATGGTAGTGAGGTTTAGGTTTAACACCTTAAAGGGGAATGGCTTATTTTAGCAATGTGGATTCTGTACAAAATGTACATTTATTAATGTAGGTACATTTGACACAGGGGGATTCATAATGGTTACTACAGAGTGTACTCTATGTGTACACTTTGTGTAACCTTTCTGAATTTAGTAACAGCCCTACCACAATGCTTTTGTTGTCTATTCAATCAGAAAGGTTACACAAAGTGTACAGATAGTATATACTCTGTAGTAACCTTTATGAATCCCTGATTATTTAATTGCAATGGCAATAGAAGACAGCACCTTGCCACGCATTCAGGAAGTAGTTAATTTTTTGTAGTAAAGATGGAAAGAAAGTTGAAAATGTATATTTATTAACATTATAATAGTATTGAAAACAATTATATGAACAAATACATTAATTAAACATTCTCTTAATTGTATAGTTTTTAACTTTTTTCACTGTGCTTTGAACATTAAATATTTGTAAAGATTAAAACTGCAAAATTTGATTAAACATGAGAAAGAATTTATTTAAGGGTATCAGGAAAATGATTGTGTTTTAGTTCTAAAGAAGTCTTCGTAAAGCAAGATGAAAGTGCTAAATGTGTACATTAAAAAAAGAAATTAAATAAAACCACTACCGAGCCACCGGTGTTCTAAACTTTCACAAGTGTAAATGTATATTTTAAAACTGGCTTTCTGTCATGAACATTTTTGTTGTTTTAAATCCTTAAAGCTATCAAGATCACTTTCAAAACATCACCGTTAACTATAAAAGGAGCATTGTCAATAATTGTTCACTAAAACAGTTAATCTTCATTTAAGTGACTGCAGCCTCCTGGGTGGTGTTGGAAATCAAAGGTATAAGGACAGAGGTTCAGAGCTCCACAAGACAGACTTGCTTTGTAATCTTGCTGTCAGTACACTCACTGTAAAAAGGCATGGCCAGTTATTAATACGCATTTTCTACCTAAGGAACAATAACTTTGGGTAGTAGGGACCCATTTATGGCAATGAATTCCCCTTAACAGCTGAATAATGTTTCTTAGCACTGCGGCACTACATCTTTTATAACCAACACTATGGTGCTAAAGGTTCCTTTCCACAATTATTTTAAAATGCTGTACCTTGTGTCTATATCATCATAAAATTAAAAGCAAAATATGCATAGCTCTACAAGGTAAAAGCAGCTTCCTGTTCCCATATTTTAATACATATTATACATAGGCAGTGTTAAAAAGTCTGTGTCATACTTTATTTTAATACACCCTCTACATGCTCTTTTATGCCTATCTTTAAAATGGTGTCACAGAATAGCAATTATCATACAATAGTGTTATGGTGCGTTCCTTTTATATAGTATGACCAACATTTCCCATTCCTTAGTCTGACCACAGAACAGCACTTGTTATCACATAATAGTAGTGCAGAAAATACATTTCCTGTCCCTCCATTTGTCCCTGAATTGGGTTTTATAGATAGTGCTTATTATCACAGAATACTGGCATGTTGCTTTACTATTACACAGTGCAACAAAGGTTGCCCATTCAAAAACATTTCCTGTACCCCCATGTATCCCCTATCAGGTATCACATAAGAGCATGTGTTATCATGTAATATATTCTCATTTCACAGTGCACTGAATAAGTATCCTGACCTCGGACTTGTTTAACTGTGCAGGGCACAGTCTTTTGCTTCCACTGTAATGACATACAACATTAACACAATAGCATTAGTACTGCATGTAGAGGCTGTATTAATAATATGGTGCTAAATTGTTTTATAATGCTTTGTATGGTTAGCCTGCATTATTGGATTCAGTCCTTTGCAATCAAAATAGTGTAGTAGTTCTGTATTGTGTCCCACACTGGCTGTATAGCAACAAATCAAATTACTGAGGCAACATTGTAATGTGACAGTACTAGTGTGCACAATAATGCCCCCAGTCTATTAGTGCCTACATGTTGCTGCAGAAGTGGCCATGCAAGGACATGTAAATTCTGCTTTCTTTGATTACAAAACATAGCTTTTTAGTGTTCTTTAAAACCAGGTTTTACAAAAGTCACTGCTTTCTTTCTTTTTTTTTCAGAAATGCTGGTAACAACCCATAATTTTAAGGGATCTGCTCTATGACACCATGAATCGATATAACGTAACAAAATGTGTAGTCCAAGAAAGCACAGAAAAACATTTGCACCTTCTTGAAATATTTATTCATAATCTAGACATCACTGAAACGGGTCTATATTAGATCAGCAAATGCTTAAACAAGCGAACGCTGATTGATCGACCTTATTTTAGCGAAAGTTAGAAATATCGAAGCAACAGAAACACAAAGTTTTTCCTAGGGAAAGAATTCGGTTGTCCATTTCTGTTGCTTCGGTATTTTCAGTGCTGTGGTGGAAAGTTACGGGTCGGATTCAGGTAAGTGTGCGATTGTGTGGATGTGAGTGTTAGGGTGCGTTAGGTGACTTAGGGTTAGGGCTCGGGTTAGTGCGATTGTGTGGACATGAGGGTTAGGGCAGATTTAGGTGAGTTAGGGTTAGGGAGCGGGTGAGGTGAGTGTGCGATAGTGACGGACCTTAGGGTTAGGGTTTGGGTTAAGGTAAGTGGATAGTTAGTGGTGTGTGCATAGTTTAGTGTAGGGTTAGGTGTCAGATTTTAGGTGTATGTGTGTGGATTTCTGTTTGTTTGGTGTGCTTGTGTTGTGTGTATGTGTTTTGGATCAGTGATTCTTTTCCCTAGGAAAAAAATTGCTGATCTGACAGTTCGAGATTGTAAGCTTTCGCTTACATAAGGTCGATCGATCAGCGTTCGCTTTTTTAAGCGTTTGCTGATCTAATATAGACCCACTGAAACAGCACACAACCTATATGACCAGGAATACAGTGTTTATCAAGCAGCTAGCTAATTAATTTTTTTATTTACATTCTCTATTCAAGTCAGCTATTTTGCAGAACTGTTTTTATGTTCCTTCTGCTAACTTGCTCTGTTCATTCATTAAGACTGCCTTCTACTATAGCTATGTAGTGCCAGTGGTGCAAAATGTAGCATTTTTGTCTTTGGTGCAGAAGGCTGTGGGTTCTATTCTCATGCCAGACATATCAATTGCTGACACTGCAGTGCAACATAAAGTGGTGCAACACTCCTGAGTGTGCTATCTTTTGGATCAGATGTTAGTATTTTTCTTGAAAAAAAATTAACTTTTTCATTTGCACTTTCTTTTTCTCATCATCTACCTGAACTTTCTGCAATTATATTTAAACATTTTCACTATTTCTCATTATCTCCCTTTACCCACTTTAATGCCCTATACAGTTTTAATGAAGCAGAATAAACAACTGAATTTAGAAACTCCAATCCCCTTCATCTTCACTCATAAACAACACACCTCTTTTCACTGGGTTTAGCCTTGAACCATATATAAAAGAAAACACCAACTGCACAATTTCTTTGTTATATTTGTCTGGGAATCATATAAACATTTGACAGATGTGCTATTTTCCCAATAATATTTCACTAGATAAATCATTTTACTGAATGCTAATCATTGCATCATAACAACTTCATTTTCCCAAATGTTATCCCTGGCAAAAACACTTCATTCATGGAAAAATACACACTCCCAATGTTTACATTACCCAAACCCTTACGTTTATCTTTATTTAATGTCATTCCCATTTCCTTTAAACATCCAACACTTCATTCATCCATATTTTGTTCTTAGCAGCTACAAATATGTCATCCGTGTATGTCAAGACTACTAGAATCAACACCTCCTTTTTTATCACATATTTTGCATCTTTCATCTTTTATAAGCTGCTTCACTCCCTATTGCATTAATTATCAATGCAAACAATATTCTTTCCATGGGACATCTTTGTTTTATACCACACTTCAGCTGCCCATTCACTAACGCTTTCACTCTTTTATTTTGATATGCTGACATACACACTATTAATTATTCCATACTTCTCCATAACATCACAAAAAGCATTATTTCCTACTGTATCAAACGTCTTACTAGCATCACCTAGCACAGTTTCACATCCTCCCCTTTACTTACAATATCATCCACAATTTCTCTCATAATTAATAACAATTACTGGCATCCTTTCTCTTTTATACCATGTACACTCTCTTCCAGGATATCCCTCATCCTTCCTTCCAGTCCCCTCTGTATTATTCTCACAAAATGTTATGATCTGTGTTATTTAGTGTGATGGGTCTTCAGTTATTTTCTTCTCAACTTTCTTCCATATAAATTTTAATATCCCACTACATAACTTTTTATAAACAAACCCTTCCTTCAACCATTCAATCAGTACATTTACAAAACACTCTTTTTGCTGATCCATTAATTTCTTGTACATTCCATGCCATATACCATCTGAGCTTGACACTCAACCAGCATTTACTTTCGTAAGTACTTCATCCGAGTCACCAATAAAGATTAATTTTTCAAAGTTTTCTTAACTTGTTCTGGACATATTTTTACTTTCCTTTATCTCATAGTTTCCTTCTATGTACTCTTATACGTGTTTTCAACATGTTGTACTACAATACTGATAATATGCTGCTGTGTTCTTTTTATCTCTCCTTTCACATTTTTAATTTCCCTCACTAGACTAATATCCTCCTTTAGTATTTTCCCCAAATATACATATACTTCCTCCCTTCTCCCTTGTAAATGATATCTTTGCCGAAACAGTAATGCCTTATTTTTTCTTGATTTATTTTATATATTATCTTTTCCACATCATAATACTGCCTTGAATTAATCTCTAAATTATCAAATACATTTCTATACTTTTTCCTGTACTTCACTTTCTCTTTTCTAACATCATCCTGCCATTGCAAAAAATACTTTTTATTCTTCTTTTTAAGTTCAATCCACCATTCAGACTAGTTTTTATAGAGGGCCTTCATAGTTTTATGATCCTTCAATAACTGCAATCCTTCCCACTCTCCAATTTCATTCCATAATTTCTCATTGATTCTTTTCATTCCCTTCTCTACTTTAATATACTCATGATTTTCTATCACCTCTGCCCATAATGCCAATGGCCTGAAAAAAACATCACAAATATATCACCATCTACCACCCCCAAGCCTTCTAATAGTACAAAATAATCAATTTCAGACACAAGTTGCTCTCTTCTTTAATCCATTGACTTTTGTTCCATACAGCTAATTTAACATATTTTATCACGTCCTCTGTTTTATTTATATATTTGCCTTTCTTTTTACATTTCCATTTAAATCACAATTAAAGTCTCCTACAATTATAATTTTCATGTTAACTACCACATAGTCTAATATTTGATTAACCAGATTATTTTTTTTCCTTGCTAGTTATATATGTATATAATGCTATATTTTTCCTTGCTAGTTATATATGCAAATAATGTTATACTTAAAAAAAAAACATATTTTCCTCTCCTCACATCCACAATAGTTTACCTTTCCATCCATACCATATAAGAATTAGTATTTTCACTGTTTTTTTACAAAACAGAGCCACTCCAGAACAGCATTCACTTCCTAAGTTCCATGTTATATTTCCACACAATAGTTTTTCTGTTTGCAGCCTTTCTTCACTTATCAGGAATCATATATCATTTAACAGATTAACATCAGCATCACATTTAGCTAACATTCTAGTATCCCTGCCCTGCTCACAGTGTTAATAATACTGTTCACCATTTACTGAAAGTACTCTAAAAATTGTTGCTTTTCTTTCTTTTGAAGTTTAGGGCAAATATTTTTAATTTTTTGTTCTATTTTACTCTTTTCAAATTGAATATTTTCTTGAGTTTATGTACAAATAAGCCTTGATCCTCAGAATCAGAGTTTTCACTGGCTAGAACTTAAAACATATTAGTATCAATCTCTTCTCTTAACCTTTTTTCCTGCAAACACTCTACCTCCTCATGTTTCCCATCAATATTTTTCCTTGTCTGCAGTTTCTTCTTCACCTAGTTCACCCTCTCCTCCAGCCTCTTGTTCTTCTTCTTCATGTATGTTTTCTTCACTTTCCCCTTCTTTTTTATTAGTTATCGTTTGTTCTGAATTAATCCAAAAGTGTCCCTTTTCTACACAACTTGTATGTTTTTTCTCCCCACACTGGTGTCATTGCACCTTGTTGCAATCATTAATTAAATGACAAAAAAGTCCCCACAAAAGAAACGACTTAGGATGTCCAGCTTATCTTAATATCCCTCTTTGATGCCACAAAAATAACACCTAGCAAATGTCTCGCCATGTTTTTTTTTTTTCACATTTCAAAACAGCTTCCAACCTCCACCATCAATTCCATAAGTTTCTCGCATCTCTAACTTTCACAATACTATCAGCAGTTTCATACAGACCCTCCATGCATTTTTTAAAATGGTCTTCTTTCAGTTCATTAGTTCTAAACTGCAAAGTAACATATTTTTAATATTTAAGTTACTACAAAAAGCAAACAACTGTTACATGGATAAATGTACTTTTTTTGTTACACACATCCTGAAATTTCATCATCACTCCATCAGTTTCAAATATTAAGCCACAAAAGGTCTTTGTTCCATTATGTACAAAATAATGAATTTCTTGAGCTTTAAAACCCATAACAGTTACTGAATTGTTCATACATAATATCTGTCTACTACCGTGCCATTTCTTTGTTCTTATTCTCACAGTTGTTCTTTTTAAAAGGAGTTTTACTTACAGTTTATTGCTGTTGATCTTTTTTGCCAGCTGTCACTGATTCATATGTTTTAGTTACTATATTATCTGCTGCCAAAAAACAGACACCTTCTCAGTTTACACTGCTATTATGTTTTATTTTCTGCCACTTCTACATAAGTTTTAACTGCTGCATTCTCTGCTTTCACATCACCTGTTTCTTTACCAGTTACCATCCTCAGCACTTCTGAAAAGGTTATCTGCCATCTGACTCTATGAAACAGCAGAGCTGTCACCTGGATCATTCTGCTCAATTATTTTTAACAGAACATCATCTGCAAACCCTCCTGATGCCACTTCTGTTATCTGCACCACAGACTATCTTACTTTCTTCTTCATGGAGACAGCATGCTGTTCATCTGCAACTTCTACCACAGGAACATTTGTCTACATTCTGAAGGTCCATACAAAATATTTTTCTTTCTCCCCCTTCTCACTTTTTACCTCCAAATCTCCTAGCTTTTCTCTCCTCCTCCATGCTGCTGCTTCCTTTAGGCCTCTTCCTTGCTGCTGTAGGAACCCTTTGGTGCCATGTAGCAGCTCCAAAGAGTATGGGTCCTTTATATATGCAAACATCTTATTTTACAACATATTTACAAATATATAAATATAAAATATATTTATACATATTCACAATTTTCCTTACAATCATAGTAAATGTTTATCCCTGTTAGACCCCCACTCCTTCTTCCATAAACATCTGATTTTACTTAATACTGTTGCTAAAATCTGTTTTCCATTAAAGATGATTTAATTTATTTTTTCATTCCATATAACCCATATGACATAAAAATAACCTTTTATTTATTCTTTTACCATATTTTTACTTCTAATATCCATATTTAATCATATCTTTTATAACTCCTCAAAAATCTTGTTTACATGGTTTTCCCCATAACTTATTTACTCATTTACATTTTCAAAAACAAATTTTCAGTAGTTTCTTCTTGACAATGTAAACATATTTTATCACTTTTCTTCTTATATGGCATATTTACTTTTACTGTAATTTTTGTACTGCCAGTCTGCACAAAAATTCTTGACACTCTACGTTCTTATTACACCATTTGCTTCTTATTTTTATAGCTTTAATTTTTCATATGTTAGACTTACCATGGTTTTACATAGCAGTATTTTATCATTATATTATTTTGCCATACTTTTCTTTCTTTATCTGTATCATCATTTTTTATTTTCCACAAAACTATTTTTCTTGGGAACAGTATTCTTCTTCATTTATACAATATTTTCTCTTGTACTCTTTTTTACCATACTCCAAAATGTATCATACTTACAGTTATATAATATTATTACTAATCTCTCGTCTTTTTTCATGTATCCACTTTGTAAAAAATTAATGAAGCAGCATCTACCACTGGTTAATTAACTCTAAACCTCCTTCCTCTTAATTTATGTACAAACCTCCTCTTTTTACTGGGTTTAATCTAGAACCCAATATAAAGGAAAAATATCTGCAAAAATTCCTTTTCAAAAACTTTTGACAACATACAGTGGATATAAAAAGTGTACAAACCCCTGTTAAAATGCCAGGCTTTTGTGATATAAAAAATGAGACCATAATAAATCATTTTAAAACTTTTCCCACCTTTAATGTGACCTATAACCTCTACAATTCAATTGAAAAACAAATACATCTGTTAGGGGAAAAATATAAAAATTAAAAAACCTACAATAAGTTGGTTGCATAAGTGTGCACACCCTTAAACTAATACTTTGTTGAAGCACCTTTTGATTTAATTACAGCATTCAGGCTTCTTGAGTAGGAGTCTGTCAGCATGGCAAATCTTGACTTAGCAATATTTGTCCACTCTTCCTTGCAAAAGCGCTCCAAATCTGTCAGATTGCGAGGGCAGCTCTTGTACACAGCCCTCTTCAGGGCATACAACTCACTGGGCATCACTGTTTTACACCAATCTTCAGATGCACTTCTTGGCTTAACCAGCCATTTACAAGTACTTTACTTTATTATTATTATACTCTGAGATACATAACTTCCTAACTTTCTCACTTACATTATATTCTTTCATTATTACCCATAAGACTGCATATCTAATTGTATTCAGTGCCTTATTAAGGTCTCCTATCATGATTTTCACTTCTTATTTTCTATTCAGTTTCTCTATCATTAATAATTCTTAACAACCTTTCCCTTTATACTATATATACTATCTTCCATTATATTTTACATTTTAGTTTCATATCTCTTTTGTATCATTTTCATAAATATCTTATATAATCATTATTATTACTATTCAATACTATCATTTAATTATACATTTTTAAATGTATTCTATTTTCCTTCTTCCATATGAATTTAAATATTCCACCACATAATTCTTTCTACATAAAATCTTCATTAACCATTAATTCAACATCTTTAAAAAGATATATATTTTTTGCCAATCCCTTAATTTTTCATACATTACCCTATTTCATCTGAATCTGTTTACTTGTCCTAGCTCATATAAATAAATCTCCATTTCAATTCCTTTTTTCACTTTTTCTTTTAACTTTTTTACTTTCCAGTTTTTTTCACTGCCTTCTATTTTCTTTAAACATTTTTGTACATATTAGACTACACTACTCATAACATTTTCCTGAGTTCTTTCGATTTCTCCTTTTACATTTTTTTTATTTCCCTTATTACACTACCATCTTCATTTACTAATCTGCTTAAATAACTTGATACTTTTCTCTTTTTCCTTGTAAAAATATCTTTGCTTAAATAATTCTTGCATTTTTCTTGATTTCTTTCATATAATTATTTTTATTTGTCAAAGTACTTTCTTTATGTTCTAAATCTTGTAATGCATCATTATATGTTTTTATATTTTTCTTTCTCTACTTTTGTCTCATCATATCACCATTAATTTTTTTTATATTTTCCTTAAATATTATCCACCATTCAGACCAAAGTAATATGATCTTTCCATAACTGTATCATTAATCTCTTTCCTTCTTTTCTCATTTATCTTTTTTATTCCCTTGCCTATTTTATATGTTTCTTGCTTTCCTTTTCTCTAGCCATATTTCAAGATGATAAAAAAAAATAATGTGTCAGCTATCCCCCCTTCTCTTATAACTAAACTTTCTGATACTAAAAAATAATCTGTTTCAGTTCTATACATACCATCCATGAGATTTTATCCTAAAGTTTTAACATACCACATCTTATAACTTCCAACAATTTTCTTGTATCATTTCCTTTTTTTATTTTATTTTTGCTGCTTAAATCACAATTGAAATCTTCTGTTGTTATAATATTCACTACATAGTATAAAATCTGATGAAATAAGATTCCCCTTTCTTTACAATTATTAGAAGCATATAATGTTATAATTCTATATACTTCTTTCCATTTTAAATCTACAATGATTAATCTACACATTTTTTTCTGAAGTTACATGTATACCTTTACTGTATTTCTACAGAATATGGCTATTCCAGAACATCTCTCATTTGCCAAATTCCAGATTATCATTCCTACCCATAGTTTCTCTGTTTGCAATCTTTCTTCATTTGTTAAAACTCATGTGTATCCTAATACAATTACATCTACATCATATGTAATACACCTCTCCAAAATCCCTATTCTTTTTACTATATTCGTAATACTATTCACATTCACAGAAATCACTCTAATATTTTCATTTTCCCCATTCTTTAGAGTCATGGTTTCATAGGTTCATAGCTAATTACTAGGCCAACTGCCTTAATGGGCCATTCTAAGCCTAGCCAATTTCTCTGCCAAAGGTGAGACTCAAACACTGTACCTTGTGCTGAGTCAAACAGCTAAAGCAATAAAGCAACCTTCAACCATTAGCTATATATATATATATTCTTTTGCATCCATTCCCTTCTTTTTTCTTTTGTACTTGTCACTTTCATTTTCTTTTTATGTCTTTTTACCATTTTAACAATAGAATCCGTTCTTTCTTCTACTATCTCCCAATTTGTATCTTCATCATTTATTTCAGAACCTTCTTCTATGTCCTCTTTATTATTTTTTTCTCTTCTAATTTTTCTTCTATTTCTACAACTGTAAACATTATTTTCTTTGTTCATTTTCTACCTGACTTTTTCTTTTTCCTTACTCTTATTTTCATTGTTGCAGTCCATCTATAAATATTCCAATTTTGTTACATTTATAACATTTCAATTCACATTTTTTTCATCATGTCTCATTTCACCAAAAAGGTAACATTCCCTTTTATTACATTTATTTATCAAATGTCCTTCTTTTCCACAAAACATTTGGGTTGTCCCCAGTATTTTACAACTCCCCTATTCCCCTGATATTTATCATGTTTGGTATATATATATATATATATATATATATATATATATATATATATATATATATATATATATATATATATATATATATATATATATATATAATTTTCCTCTTTCTGTTAACACACTATTACTATCCCATCCACCAGTCCATAAACCCCTTTTATCATAAACTTTTGCAATGTTCACTACTTCTTTACACAAACTTTCCAAATATCCTTTCAAAGTCTTTTTTTTTACTTCTGTTCAAAACTGTACATGAATTTTCTTTTTTGTTTCCCTGATAAGTGCTTTTATCACATAAAGTCATTCTTTTTTGATACCATTCAAGAAAATTTTCCAGTGAAAAAACAGTCTGCAATATAATGTCACAAACTGTCTCTTTGTTAATAAGAATAAATGCTCTTAGCTCATGTGTTTTAGTTTGAATACCTACCACGTTCTTCTGCCTTTTATTTTTCTGCCACTTATGGCTCATTTTGCATCACCATTTCTTTAAATAAATCATCCCACAACTCTCTCAACTGGAAGGTTGTAATTATATATCCATCATCAGCCGACTCATCTCCATCAAAGAGATTTCTTTGAAACATCTCCTCAGAATCCTGCATGCATTATCCTGTCTCAATATTGGCATTTGCTTTGATTTCTCTAACCACGCCATTATCTTCTTCTCTCTCCATCTGCCTCCCTGTTTCTTTGGGGCACCTTGGCACATGGAATGGACACAGGAAGAGCTCATGCAAAATGGGTTCCACTAGCAACAATGATGAGTAGGGGAAGCTACCAGATGCCATGGCCAAACTTCCCCAGCAGTATAAATACTGCCTTGGGTCTCCTACGAAAAGAGAGTACTAGCCTAGTGGAACTAACCCAGTCAACAACGGATAAATAAAATAAAATAAAATTAAAAATGCTCAGATTTTTTTAGGTAAATTGGGAGGTCTCCAGATTATTGTGAAGGTCTCTGAAAACCTCAACATTTCTATTTTTTCTAGTGATTCTGAAATGTTTTCTGTGTTTTAAAATTACTGGCAGTAATGAGTACATCTTTGTTGGCCATCTTCATACTTATAAGCAAAGCAGGAAATTCCTGCTTACTTCATATTTGTGATACTTGTGTCAAATGGATATTTCCCCTATTGCAAATTTCCTTTCTCTACATCCCCAGTTTTTACAACCTCACCAAAGCACTTCTTCTGAAAGAATATCTCAGGGTTAGCTAATTCAGAAAATTCCTGATATGCTTATTGCTAAAACTAGTACTGCTGAAGATGCCTGTCATATAAATGAGAATACTAATAATATATGAATAGTGCTAATAGAATGAGACCATAGTACATCTGATTTTCCAGTGATATTGGTAGCTCTTTAGATTTGTCTTATCACTCTTCATTCCATAGTCATTTGATACCATTACCATTTTAGGAACCACTATCCACTGTCTTGTCCGGCAATCCATTCCAGGGCACCACTGCTGTCATAATAAATATTCTTAAGGCTATTGTGAATCTCTCTATTCATACCTTTCAGTCTTGACCTCTCCTTTTTACCCATTTTCTCCCCCCTCATGTGTTCCTTGATGACCAAAGGAATGTATGATTATATCAACAAAGAAGACCAGTGCATCTATCTAGTCAGTCAGTATGTTACAGATAGTCTTTGCTGCTCCTCCCTCTACATTTCATTTCCACTTTTATTATATGTACATATTAACAATATAAAGTTATCGGTTGACCACTGTAGCATAATCTGTTACTGCAACACTACTTTCTGACATCCATCCCAAACCTTGTTTTCGTACCCCTGCCTTATGCTATTGCATTCTTCCTTCTAAGCTTTAGCACTGTGATTCTTGCACTCACAGTCTTCCATATCCATGCCATGCATCTTTTTATAATTTTCTGTATAGCAAGCATTCTCATACACTTTAGCTTCTTTTGAAACAAGAGCTAGTATGTTTTTGTTGATGTTTTTATAACAAAAGATTATAAGAGAAAGTAAATGAGAAGTATATATATATATATATATATATATATATATATATATATATATATATATACACACACACACACACACACACACACACACACACACACACACACACACACACACACACACTTTTTTAACTTCTTGAGCCATTTCTATCCAGATTTGGGACACTCTACAACACTATACCTGTCTCCTCTACAGTGGTTATGACTTTCAAATGGCAAAGGATCAATGGTTTTACTCATCTCTGACCTTTCTTGAGCTTTATCCACCTTTCAACACACCAAATCTTGGCATTCTGATGGATTAACTTAATCATACTGCTGCATCTCTGTATTTGAGGAGTTTGGCTTCTGCTTCTTTGGATGGCCCTAGTGGATGTTATCTTGAGTTAATACATCTTCCTACTGTACAGTGTGAAGTGTTGCAGGGTCCTTCTTGGCTCCATCATTCCTCATCATGCCACCATGACAGGAGGATGTTTCCAGCAACATTTGTATATAGATTATGCTAACTCTACAGCTCCTTCCTTCAGGATCATGGGAAATTTTCCATTCCCCTTGTAGATGACTTGGATTGAATAATGGATAAAGCCTAATCACCTGAAACTTAATACTTGCAATGGAGAGATACTGGTTATATACACCACTTTAAGGGTATCTACAACTCCAGTTTTCATCCCTGTAATATTCATGCAGTTCACGTCTAAGGTGTAAGCTTGGAATGATCCTTGATGATGGCTAACATTTGGGGACCATGCATTTACTACTCTTAAGTCATATTTTTTTAACAACTGATGGATATTGCTCTAATTAAGCATGTGATTCTGTCAGAAGACCAAAGGTGGATCATGACTTGGTTTCCTCATGGCTAGATTAATGCAATGCTTTCTTCCAGGGGTACTGGAACAATCTCTGTTGGATAGGCTGAAGCTGGTACAGAACTTTGCAGTTCAGTTTCTGACTGGTACAGCATAGTGTTATATTATACTGGTCATAGTCAGTTTACATGGCCTACCTATATGGTCTCACATAGCAAATAAGATTCAAGCACTAATTTATTTTCCTTACATAATGCAGGTTACTCATATCTAAAACAGTTGCTGGTGCCTTACAGGCCTCTGCAAGCCCACTGCTTGACAAGTTTGAGATACTGGCTGGAAACAACTGTTGTGTGTTTCTCTCTCAACAGGTACAGCAACTTTGGAATCTGCAATTTTATCTGATTTTAACATATTCAATATGGCAGTTTTTTAAATTCCTGTTTGTTAGCACTATGTACTTCATAGATTTTAATGCTACTTCTTTTGCATATTTGTTTTCAAACATTCTTATTTTTATTTAGCCGTGCTTTAAGCATACTAGTAAGGTCCTAACTTGGACTTGAAACTTTCAAATTACTTCTCTAACAGCTTAATTTCTTTGTCCCTTAATGAATTAAAAACAGAGCATAGTATTTCATTGCAGCATCACTGTAACTTTGTAAACTATATTTATGTCTTCTACCCCTTCAGACCTGCATCCCATGATTCTGTTCACTCTTATCACTGCTTTCATACTTTAATCCTGGTTACCCACCTAGGGAGCAGTACTGATTCTCAGGCTCTTTTCTCTGGTGGTCAACATCTTCCATCTATATTGTACTTTACATTGGCATTAGTAGTACTGAGTCCTGTTCCTAATCTGTCTCTTTTTCTCTGGTGAGAATATGATTCTGTTGTGCTGTAAACAATTGTCAGAGTTTGTTTTTGATTTGTGTGCTAAGGTAAGTATTTTATAGTGCAGTGACCAGTATGTATGTTGGCTGATTCCTATGAAAATTAGGGCATAGTGCTGGGTAACATAGGAAATGAATCATGCCTATTGTGGTGGAAATTGTTTACAGAATTTTATCAGTTTTCTACTCTCACAAAATGAAATGGCCCAAGGAGTCTCACACTGGCCTGTACAAAGAATAAGGACTGCTTTCACAAGAATGGTGCTAACCTCACAGCAAGAGGTTCTCTGGTTCGATCCTTGGCTGGGGTACCTTCTGTGCGGAGTCTGCATGTCCTCCCTGTGGTTCCGTGGGTTTCCTCCGGGTGCTCCGGTTTCCTCCCACATCCCAAAGACATGCTGTAGGTGGATTGGACACTCTAAATTGTCCCTAGGCATGAGTGCTTGTGTGTGCCTTCTGTAGAAGGTTGGGTGCCAGGCTGGCAACTTGACACTGTAAAACTCCACTGCTAATCATGAGTGGACAGGTGATCTGCTGTGCCTAACCTGGAAAAGCCGAAAGTAGAAGAAGGTATATGAGTAAGTAAAAGGAATGATAAAAATATTCACTTTTATTTTTCACCTACAGTACATTTCCCATGAGCACATTATTATATACATATATGTACACATCACACAGTATCTCATGCCCATGATTCAAAATCTGTAAATCATTATACAAAGGGGTACTACATGCTTTTACAAACATTTAGGTTAAACTAGTTAAAAACAGTACCAATGAGACCACTCTACTACTTACAGTTTTGCAATATGTTTTATTCTTTCTACTACATAATAGTTTAACTGCATAAAATAATATTTAATAACATTCTGGCTTATCTGGATTTACTTTTCTTCTTTTTAAGTAAATTTCATTAATTTCATTATTACTATTATTAATGCAATTTTCATTAAACCCCTATAACCAATATAAATTTAAATACCAAACAGAGCATCCTCTGCCATTACACAGAAAAAAATTACCAATGATAAGGAAGTCAAAACTGAACAGTGACAAATACTTGTTTAGTTTTTAATGTTTTACAAATAAAGCAATAACTACTTTCTTGTGATACTGCCTGACAGGATCAAATCCTTCAGACTCTGGCAAAAGTCTGACAGAAAAACAGCAACAATGAACAGGCAAATTCTATGATACCATCATTTGGGGACACTAATGCTCCATAGACAAAGATACGTAGGAATGGCCGCAGCATATTGGAAACTGGCAGACTGAGACTCTTCCCTTGTAATCAGGTATGTGTGCTCTTATCTAACAATGCAGTGGCACTTCTACACCTTCCAGCTTTGTTGGTATAGAGGGGTAAAGTCCTAGCTACCATCCAGGTGGTCCAGGTTTGAGTAACACATTGGGCATCTGTTGGAGCTGGCATGGGGAATGGGAGAGGAATGATGAGACTTGACATGCTATCCTCTCGGCAGTGGGGGGTGGGAGATGTGCTGGAGAGAACATCACTGCCATGCCATTGGTAGTGATACTGGAAACTATGGTAATTGGTTGGCAGGCTCAGTATGTGATAGGTCCCCAGATGGCATATATATAGGTTCATAGGTGTTAACTAGGCTAACAACCACAAGGGCCTTTTTAAGCCTAGCCATGCATCCAGAATTTCTGACAAGGTCTGACACCCTTGATAAGTGTAAACATGAGCCTGGGAAATGAACCATTTACAGGTTACCTGTCTGCATTAGAGACATAGGTGCCAAACCAGGGATGAATTTCTGGTTTCCCATCCAGTTGTCCAAGTTGCACTTGAATTGGGTTAGGAAGGAATTCTGCTTCACATGGATGGAGAGCCTGTTCCATAGACATGGTAGTATATCACCATGGAAGTGGGCAATTTTCCTCATAGTACCCCACAGCATGATGACACGTGGAAGAGGTGTGGTGCATACAGTACATTCAGAGGTTAGGGCTATACACAATGAGTTACAGTATGATGTCCCCCCCCCCCCACTTCTGGCCTGTCCTGTCCTACTCAGTGGTGTATGGTGGCTTGTTTCTATTATAACCACATGAATAATTGGAGGACCTATATGTTTAAAGCTGTCCAGGAAGAGATATCCTTCTGACATGGTTCATATTAGCTGGGGGTTGGTGGTTATCACAGCATGGGAGCTACTGATGATAAGAGTACTGGGTATTTGTAATAGAGGATGAGTGAAATCAGAAACAGCAGCAGAGGAAAAGCATGGCACTTTTACAGCAGAAAAGATTAAACCTTACTGAAAAGCTGAATCAGAATGTTAACTGCCATATTACAGATCAACGTCTACTGAAGAGTAGTTAGAGAAAATTATGACTGCTTATATGACCTAGAATGTAACTTCTATCAATGAGATCCTAAATAAAGAGTCCCAGCATGCACTGTGCTACTTGTGAGGACAAACACTCGATAGTCTCACGAATAGTCAAGACTGTTTGGATACATCACATCAGCAATAACCAGCTAATTTACTGCCATGCTCTCTACGCTCTGCTGAATATTCTTAAAACACATACATAGCAGAGCACTAAGCATTCCTGTTGGCACCACAAATATTATAGTTTAGTTCATATAAGTGGAGTTTGTACATATAAGAATGCATATACAGCAACAAATACAATTAAGCAACTCGTACTACATTAGAGCATGCATCTAAGTAAGTTGACAATGACCGAATGTACCTTGTCTGTCTATGTGGCTGTGATGTCCCTCTTTCTTTTATCTTATACATCCAGGAAGTCAAAACATTTTCTACAAGTCTGAGATGCCAGTCTTATATACACATTTGAGTAGCTTATGCAACCTGTCCATGACCATCAATGTGAAAAGGTACTCTCATAGCAAAGTTAAAATTGTTTCTCTTTGAAGTGATGGTCATGCTCCCCAGCATTTTTTTTTGTTTTTTATTTATTTATTTATTTTACATTTGTTGACAGGGCTAGTCTAACTGGATTTATTTACATTTTCAGTAGAGGCCCGGGGAGAAAAGCTCCAAATGTTTACAATGTTAAAAATCTTAAAATAAACATTACAAATTTTGAGAGCAAATAGATCACAATTGTTACATAAATAATGAATATTTGCAAAAAAAAAAAAAAATTACAACACATACAAGTCAACAAGTCATTTACATTATAGAATTTAGATACAGTAAAGAGAATTTATTATACAGTGAGATAAAAGAGAATTGTAGTACTTCAAGGTAAGGTGTAGAACGTAAGTTAAGTTGTGTTTACTAGTATCAGGCCTGCTTCTGGGGGGTAAGCAGTAAAGTAGGAGTAAGTGTGGTGAGAGAGATATGGGTGGAGAAATGAGAGGATTAGTCAGGGTTATTGCAAGGGCATAACCACTGTGTTATTAGGTGTCTTTTGAGGTTTTGTTTAAAGAGAGGTAAGGAAGAGAGTAGTGTTAGTTCATTAGGTAATAGGTTCTGTTTTTTACCCACTGTATTGGAAAACAGGGAGGCTCCAGCTAGGTTGTTGGTTTTACTTATGGTGGCTAGAAGTTTGTTAGATGAGCCTAGTGAATTTAGATTTTTGTAGGGGATTATGAGGTTGGAGAGTATGGGAGTGCTGTTAGGTTGGTAGAATATCTTGAGAGCAATGGTGAGTTGGGAGAATATTAGGTTGTTTTGTAGTACAAGCCAGCCTAGGTGCTGCAGATTAAGACAGTCATGAGTTCGGAAGGGATTGCCTGTGGCAAATCTGGCTATGCTGTTGTAGGAATTAGCTAGTTTGATGAGATTATTTTTTTTAGGTTTGTGTATATGGGTAAAGCATACAGAAGAGTTGAAATTAAGTGGGTGTGAGCAATCTTAGTTCTAGCTGTTGGAGTTAAGAAAGATTTGATTCTATATAAGGAGCCTATTTCCCTGTTAACTGCCTTTATGGTGTGGTTTATGTGGCTATCAAAATCAAGGTTATTGTCAATAGTTATTTCTAACAGTTTTGTGGTAGGGTCAGGGGATATAAGGATGTTATTATTGGAACTGACTGAGAAATCTAAGGGGAGAGACATTGGTGGGTGTGAAGAGTAGGAGCTTGTTTTTTTTAGCATTGAGAAGGAGGCAGTGTGTTGAGAACCATGTCTCTACTGAGTTAAATACGTTTTGGGTTAGGGAATATAGTTCTGATATGGAGTTAGATGACCATGTTAGTGTAGAATCGTCTGCATATTGTATGCAGGTGGCTTGAGGAATTGCAACATGGAGGTCATTGATAAATAATGAGAATAGGAGCGGTCCCAAAATAGAGCCCTGGGGGACGCCAAGTGTGATTGGCAGGAGAGAAGATATGCTATTTTCCCAGAGTACTGCCTGCTGTCTGTTGCTGAGGTAGGACTTGAACCATTGAATAGCTAGAGAGTCAAAGGAAAGGGATTGAAGAATATTTATAAGAAGGGTATGGTTTACCATATCAAAAGCTTTTGAGAGGTCAATAAAGAGTGCAGATGAGAGTTTGTTTTCATTGTGATTTCTATTGATGGCAATCAGTGAAGGATAATAGAGCAGTTGTGGTACTATGTGATGGCCTAAAGCCATGTTGGCAGTTAGCTATTATGTTGTGTTGTGCCAAGTGGTTTAATAGTTGATGGTGAATGCATTTCTCCATAATCTTTACTAAGGATGATAAGAGAGCTATTGGCCGGTAGTTAGAGTACTCATTAGAGTTACCACCTTTGTGTAAGGGGATAATGTGAGAGATTTTCCAGATGTCAGGAATGGTTCCCTCCTTTATGGTTCTATTTATGAGTAGGGATAATGGAAAGGCAATTGCTCTAGCTGCTTTCTGCAGATATTCAGATGGAAGCTGGTCAGCAGGAGGAGTACAAGGCTTAAGTTTTTGGATTAAGTTATAGATAAAGGTGGTAGATATGGGTTGCAAATGGAATGCAGGAAGTGACCCAGGTGTGGTGGTAGGAAGATTTGAGTTGTCTGGGGTTAGTTGACTAGCTAGCGATTGTATGGTCTCTGTGAAAAAAGCATTAAAGGCATTGGCAGTTTGCTGGGGGGTATTTAGATTGGTCCCTAGTGGTGTAGGAGTACGAGAGTGGCCTGGGAGAAGGAGTTTGTTGATGCTTGACCAGAACGTCTGAGGATTATTATGGTGAGTTTACTGTAGTTTACAGTAATAATTCTTTTTGTCTGTAAGTATTGCCTTTTTTGTATTATTTCTTAACTGCCTAAAGGTTTGTTGCTCAGAGATATCTTTAGTGGCTCGCCACTTAGCCCAAGACTTGTTCCTGAGCAGGATTTTTTGTTTGGTTTCTGTAGTTAGCCAGGGGGCTGGTTTGGATTTCATTCTGATAGATCGTTTGGGTGCATGGGTATCTAAGATAGCTAAGAATTTAGAGTTAAAATATTTAATGGCTTCTTCAAGTGTGAGAGTTTTTAGGAGATCCAGACACAGGCTTTAAGTTCACTTTGGAACAATGCTGGGTTAAAGTGTTTGTTTGTGCGCAAAATCATATAGGTGGGGGGGTTAGAGATATCATTTTTCTGCCTAGTAATATAGGTCAAAGTATGATCACTAATGTCGTCAGGAAGAGTTCCTACCTTATAAGCTTGTTGATGTCTACTTATGAGTATCCAGTCTAATGTGCTCTCTTTTTTGTTTGGTTTGTTGATTCTGGTTGTGGAGGTGATTGTTTGAGTAAAGCCGTGAAGGTTGATGAGGGAGGTGGGACTATCAGCAATGATTTCTTTCCAGTCAGTGTTAAAATCACCTAATATTATTGTCTCTTGTGGGTAAGTTGAGGACACCAGATTAGTATATCCTCTATTGTATTGTTATTATTGCCAGGAGGCAGGTAAATACAAATGATATATAATGATTTGCTAGGGTTGATATGAAGTCTAGAGACTAGTACTTCTGCCTTACTGTCCTGAGGTTGGTTGTATGGTAAGGGAGAGATGTGTAGTCCATCTTTAAATAGGATTGCTACTCCCACGCCCTTACATTTTAATCGGTCTTGTCTCAATATGTTGTAACCTTGGGGAACTATTACATTATCTTTAGTACCTGGTTTTAACCAGGTTTCTGTTAGGCAGAAGATGTCAAATGAATGGGTATCAGAAGGGCCTGGAGGTGGGCTACTTTTTTGTTAACGCTGCCGATATTAAGGTGCCCTATCAGAAAAGAGTTAGGTAGTTTAGGCTGAGCAAGTAGAGTAGTTGGATTTGTTGGGCCTGGGTTAGCTGGATTTGTTGGTCCTGGGTTATCTGGATATGTTGGTCCTGGGTTAGGGTGGATATCACCATATTTTAAGGGTAGATTCTTTAGTTTTAATGTTGGGTTAAGTAGAAAGTTAGTTAGATATTTAACTTTCTTTACTGTGGGTTTATCATATTTAATGTGCGAGAGTCTATGGTATTTGGCTAGTAGATAACTAGGATTAGAAGTGAGGGTTATCTGACTTTGGGAAAGTGTGGGGGTGTGTATGGCTGTCTGTTTTGGGAAGTAAATAAACTCATTATAATACTGATTTTCAATAGAGGTAAGGATAAAGGCTGAGGACAGGGCAGTTGTCAATATAGCTATGAGTATTAGCTTGGTACAGAAGGCTTTGGTTACTTGAGGCATATTAATGGAATTAATAATGATTTGTAAGGAGGTGGGACAGAGTTAAGATAGTACAGAGGTAAAGGTTAGGCAGGATTACAGAGGTGGAACTAAATACTAATCGGGCACCTGATAAGAGAATAGGTAAACTAGTTAAGTAGTGGCTGCTGGTAGGAGTTGGTTAGGAGAAGGGGTGCTGCTGTTAATGTATCGTGGTTGGTAGGTGATGGGATGGGAGAGAGGGTGTGGTTAAGGAAAGTATAAGTTTAGGACCTCTGGGGTGGGTGGGATTTCTACACCACATTTCCATTTTAGTATCTACAATTCTAAAATTGTATCTCCCTTCTTCTCCTTTCTGATGCAGAGTTCAAGGCATTTATGTTATATCATTCCCTCTGTTCCCTCACCAATTTAATTAACTTTCTCAGTAGCTTTTCTAACAGTGTGACAACCTTCTTCCCATAAAGCATCCAGAATTCCAGAAAGTATTCCAACTGCAACATTACCAGTGTCAGGCAAGGATGCATTATCACCTTTCTATGACTGGTGTCTCTCCACCTACATATACATCCCAGCATTTGGTTTATTTCTGCAGCACCACTTCACTTTGCCCGATATTTTAGGATTCTGCGATATTATACCATGACCCCCCCTAAACGTGCACGCTGATTGGCCAGCGTGCCCGTTGTAAATTGAGTTATACTAATGGAAAAAGGTCCGGTTGCCCGGACTTTTTTCCATTAGTATAACTCGTTTTTTTAAAACACTGTCTCGCTATGTTAAATGGGTTTAACATAGCGAGACAGCTTTAAAATAAGCAACGGAGATCTCTGTTGCTTATTTTAAAGCTGTCTCGCTATGTTAAACCCATTTAACATAGCGAGACCGTGTTTTAAAAGCAACGGAGAAAGCAAGATCTCTGTTGCTTTTTTTAGTGTTTCGCTATGTTAAATGAGTTTAACATAGCGAGACAGTTTTAAAATAAACAACGGACATCTCCGTTGCTTATTTTAAAACTGTCTCACTATGTTAAACTCATTTAACATAGCTGAACACTAAAAAGCAACCGAGATCTTGCTTTCTCCGTTGTTTGCCCACAACTCTGATGTACTGCGCAGGCGCAGTACATCAGAACTGCCGGATGCCAGACATCTGCGGAAGGGCAGTAAACAGGCATTATACTATGCCATTATTTAAGAAAAGTAATAGTTTCTTTTCTTAAATAATGTCATGGTATAATAGCAATAACCCACTTCTGGGTGTGGGTAATGCTAAATTTACCCACGGTTGGCTTTGTTTGGTCCCTCGGGCTTCGCCCTCAGGACCAAACCACGCCAACCGTGGGTAAATTTGGCATTACCCACACCCAGGCGTGGGTTATTGCTATAATAACCCACAAGAATTTCTTTTGCTCTCACTTTTCTAGTTTGACTCCACCAAATGTTTAACTTGCCATTGAGTTATCACTTCCTAAGTGCAACTCATACAGTCAGAATGACTGAAATAAAGCTGCCAAAGCTAAGACCATGCCTCCAGACTTCTAAGGCTTGTGAACAGGCTAGGCATCGCCCCATGTATTCCCCCCCAATTATTGGTGTAGTCAACAGAGAGATTGTCCTAGAGTTTTATGGTCTGATGAGGTCAGGAATGAACATATTATCTAGGGCTGGACCTGAGACTGAACTCTGTGGAGCAATACTTGTTCCCATTTTACTGTCAAACTGCTCACTCGTAAATCCCACTCCCTATTCCCCACTACAGAAGCTATGAATGTATTCAAAAGCACTATGGTATATCTAGAGAGTTACATCAGTTACTGGTATCCAAAACTTAAAACATCTCTTTTAAGATTCATGAACTGCAATTTTGTCAAGTAACAGACACCTCTAAAAATAAAGCCAATATATTAAAAAAAAATGTATGGCTATACTTTTTTCTACTGGTGCCTGAAGTCCCAACACAAAATGTACTGATGCCCTGCTGCCACACTTCAATACTGGAAAACACAATCTGAATATGGTATACTTTACAGTGTTTTTGTATCCCATGTTATGGGGGTCTACCTCCCTCACCCAGGCCCTAAATGTCTTACCTCTGTGGTTACACCAATTTATCTGTGAGTTAGTACAGCCTCAGAGGAAGTACATTTAGGGATGAAGGTTATAGAGACAAGACCCAAACATCATGGGAAGCATCACCCTGCAAAACACTCCTGTAAAAAAAATAGGACATGCCGTAGCAGTATACTGCAGGGGTGTCAGTATTAAAGTGCTAGAGACTGTGATGATAAATGAATACAGAGAGTAGTACAATGTAAGACAGCAGATGAGCAGTTCAAATTCAGATCAGGATGCAACACAACCAAATTTGCAGTGAGCTGAAAAGAAGGTAGAGATGAGGAAAGAATCCAACTGGACATTCCTAGGTTTGGACAAAGCATATGACACGGTCCCAAGTATCTGGCAGGGGTGGTTGAGGAAAAGGAAAGTCTGAGTGAGGAGGGCAAAGCTAGAATCAGAGTGCTTACAGATAAGTGGTAGAGACTGTTGGGGCAAGCATATGACAGAAGAATGACAATAAAACTGAAAAAGTAAGGCATGTGAAACAGTGACACAACCAGTACTACTGTATAGTATAGAAGCCTGGACTGTGAAGGCAGAGCAATTGAGAAAGCTAGATTTGATGGAGATGAAATGCCTGAGATGGGTGGCAGGATACACCCTGTGGGACAGATGAAAAAATAAGGATTTCAAATCAGAAGCCAAAGTAGTTCCAATTGCAGATAAGATCAAAGAGTCTTGATTACAGTGGTTTGTGCCAGAAAGTAGAAGATGATCTGTTGAAGAAGATTTGCAAGAGACAGGAAGAAGGCAAGAGGGGGCAAGGGTGTCCTGCAAAGAAATGCATGGATGGCATGACAGAAAACTTTATGAAAGTCAGGCACGACTGTTGAAGAAGGCAGAAGAGTGCCAGTGAATCAAGACAGTGATGAAGAACAGGTGATGCAACACCCCAACTTCATGTAAAAAAAAAAATTGGAAAAGGTGGTTGGTGATTATGATAATGATGATGATATTACAGTATACAAGTATTTTTGTGATGGGTAAGCAGTGTTGTACCCCTCGAAGGATGTACTTTTCTCCAATACATTCTTACTTATATTTACTAATTCCATAGATGCACAACCATGGGTAAGGAACAAACTCCTAACAAACATAATTTCACATCCCCACACTGTATTTCAAGAACAAAAGTCCAACAAAGTAACAGTAAAACATAAAATAGAATAAAGCTAAGTAAAAAAAAAAATCACAATTTTAGACAAAGTAAAACAAAAAATAGCTAAAATCTACACAAGCAAGAACATCTCATCCCTTCCAATTTCATTTAGAATAAATACAATTAAAAGATATTGCCTTAAATGCAAGATCTCCATGAATTAATGTCGTCTTATGTTTATCAAAATGGGATATCATATGAATGACCTGTAATTACAATTAACATTACCTAGCTACCTGAAAGTGGTTTATATTTTAGAATGACTGTATTGTAAAAGGTTGCATATTTAAATAATGACTTCATGCATAAGACAATGGTTTTAAAATAAATTCTAATTTCTGAAATGCAAACTGTAGGATGAGAGCAACTGCAAATTTATGAATAATCATTAAAGGGACAAGGAAGAAAAAGAAAAAGGACATTTTTGAACAGACTTATGGGTGAGCTGCTCTAAATTACCAAATCCGTTATTGGCTCTTGGGTCATCAGTGCAGTCAATTGTCAAATTCAGTGACAGAAATGTCTTGTTTCAGTACCTCATGCATGAACTGTTCATGTTTTGATTTGTTGTGTCACAGTCATAGATCAAAAGCCATCAGTTTTTCTGCAGCAGATAAATAAGAACATACATTTTATTTTTCAAATGTTTATCTGACACTTAGATGCAATAGTTATCTGTTAAATGATCAAAATCTGAAATAAAGCTACATTCTCAAAAGTGATTAGAAATAAATACCAGTTATTACTATGAATGCAGGACAGCGTTTTTTGAGAAATTTGGATAATATTTTCTGGATCTGTGAAAATCTCAGCTTGTCATCCTTGTTTAACATTAAAGGTTAACCTACTTTTTCCTGTTATTTTCATTGTATAGCCTATCAGCTTTGTCTAGCCATCTGCCAAACAATGCCAGAAGCTAGTTAGTCTGAGGAAAAGCAAACATAGCCTGCAATAAAATTCTGCAGAAACAAATCCATTATCACTAAATCAAAAGATATTTTCCACTGAAAAAAACAGGAAGTGTGTGTGTGTGTGTGTGTGTGTGTGTGTGTGTGTGTGTGTGTGTGTGTGTGTGTGTGTGTGTGTATGTATGTGTATATATATATATATCAAATCTAAAAATAAGTATTTTTACCTGATTTGCTAAAGAAGAAGCCCAACCCTTAGTAACTGCTGACAGAAGTCGCTGCTAGGCTCACCCTAGTAATTCCCAGAGTGCCTATATTCCCAAGTAGTGTTTCAGGAAGTGTGCTGGCACTGGGCTATGTTACCAATGTGACAGAAAAGATCAGCAAACACAAGATACATGGCTTTGGGCCTGCTTGTACTTCCTGTGAGTGGTGTGGGAGCTCTCACAGGAAAATGATATAAAACAACTTACAGAATAAGCCAGGATTTCCTTAGGTAAATATGACATTTATAAAACTTAATCACCTCCCAAAATATGAAATAATACATGACAGCTCTTCAGTTTCTTTGTATATACTTCCATAGTGTGTTTCATACTCTTAACTGGTCTTTCATATCACATTTCTGATTATTTTTGATTCTATTTAGAGTGTCTGTGCAATGATCGGTATATCAGCTTCTTTCTACAAGATAAATGGGTCTGGTTTACCTTACCTATTCATGGCATGTGAGATAACAGCATGGAAAATCATTATGCAATGAAGAAGGATAAAACATTCAAAAAGGAAGGGAGTTTCCAGACAGCAAATGAAAGGCAAAGCCTTTGACACTAGACCTCTTGTTTTAAGGCTGAGTTCACACAGATAGCCTTTGAGGAAGCCAGGGCACAAGTATAATCCACTTAATAAAGACTTTTCATTCCTGTCTGCCTTCCAAACCATAATTATGATTGACATCCACAAAGAAATGCTTGTCACTTATGCAAAAAAAAAAACTTCCAATAACAGTTTTCCAGAAGTATATAAACAAATCTACCTATGTTTAATTTACATAAATACTTTTAACACAAAAAATACACATGCAAAAAATATAGTTTGCATCCCACTATGTTTGCATGCCGTGAGGGAGAAATCTATATGTGCTTATCTCAGACTACGTGCTTTGACAGTATAGTTGTTTTTACGTGGCTCTTTGAGGAGTTACTCATGAAACCCACTTGTCTATTGTTGTTTGGTTGCAGTTTATACCCACACTGAGAATCAAAGCTATAAATGGACTTGACTAACATCTCTCTCTCTCTTACTGCAGTGTTTGTAATTTGTTTGCTAAAGTGTTGGTTTGTTATACTCTCTATCCACCCTTCTATCACCTGAATAACATTTTCATTCCTTTCTCCTCACACAGCAGGCAATGGCAGACTACTGGAAAGGAAACGGCAAAAGAAGGAGTAGACGGTCACTGATATCTGAGGCTCTCTGATTGGGTAGTGACTGACAGAGTGTGCGTGTACGTGTGTGTGTGTGTGTGTGTGTGTGTGTGTGTGTGTGTGTGTGCGTGCTCGCGTGTGCGTTTGTAGGACTTTCCTTATTGGTCTAGTTGCTGTCTAGGGAATCTACTTGGAGAAACAGACCTCTGCAACTTCTGGGATAAGATTGCTGATCACCAAAAAGGCTGTGGCCCACTTCTCATCTTCAGATTAGTGCTACTGTTTTGCTTGTTGTAAGAGAAGATGAAAAAGGGACATTGTATCCCAGCAATGTGAAGCTGTGGTGAGACCAACACCAGCAGCAGCCGAGAGGTGAATCACAGCTATTCATCATTCTTGACAAACCAAATTCTGTCTTTTTGGTAAGTTCAGCTAGATTAGCTAACATCTAACCTGACTTCAGAGTATCTTCATCCATAAGTCTTCATGGCTGACTACAGTAGTTTCCACCTAACCCCTGAGTAATGCTCTCGCCCCATCCATGGCTAGTCTGATTGCATTAGGTATAACAACTATCATATGCTTTCCAACTGTTCACTAGTTTTATCAGTTGATAGTACAACCTATGAGAGATGCAAACACTTAAGAGACATGGAAGACATGGAGACATGGAAACAATCTTCTTTCATCATCCCACTATCAATAAGCATGATATCTCCACAGCAACACACCAATTGCAGCACTCTACTAGACCCATATGCTGAAGCTGTAAAGAAAAATTGGCCAAAGCCTCTTAGACCTCAAAGTAACATATTTCAGCTTCCAGCACACAAGGCAACACATACTTCTTTTCACCCACACATACTGCAAATCCACAAAACTCATCCAGGAGACATCAGGGAAGCAGGCCTAAGCCCATAAGACCCACTAAGTCTCCTTTCACACAGGGAAATGTTTTAGTTATAGGTGAATCTAAAGATTCCACACTCACTAGACTGGGCAAGGAGAAGGTGGCTGTAAGCTGCTTGTTTGGTGTCAGGATCTGTGATGTTACAAGGGCCCTAAGGTCCATTAAGCAGAACAAATATGACTTCAACCTAGTGGTGACCCATGAGAGAATGACTTGAAGCACTCCACCCAAAGGGACATGCATGGAGTCATGATGAAAATTGCTACACATATGTTAGAGGCAGGAATGACACTGGTCTTGAACAGTATCCTGCCTTCACCAAGAATGATGCCCAGATACAAAGACAAAATAATTGGCTTTAACAAATAGCTAAGAAGTTGGTGTCATTTTAAGGGGATGCAGTATGTGTCAGCCTGGGATGATACGGTAGATAAGATGGCTTACACTTGTCATACCGGGCTTCCATATACTAACAAAAGCCTTTGCTATCCCCATAGTGCATTTTTAGGCACAGTCCCTCTGCTGGACATCTCTAAATAGAAAGTTCAGACACAAATGTAGACATCAAAGTGTCACTACTCAGTGCTAGGAGTCTAAATAGAGATGCTAGAATTTGAGTTCCATCTGATTGCTTGTTGCCTATTAGACAGATATCTTGAAAACCAGTTAAGAGAGTGGGGGGAAGGGTCTAGTGTGTGAGAGTCTGTTAAAAAGGGGGTGTGAAATGGTACTGAAAGCTTTTGAAAGATCTAAGAAAGTAGATGAGACATATTGACAAGATTCTCTAGCCTTATTCATTGTATCCAAGAAGGAGACTAAGGCTGTTGTTGTGCTGTGACCTGGTCTAAAGCTGCGTTGTATGGGAGACATAATGTGATTATTAGTGAAAAAGTCAAGGAGTTGAGTCTGTACACATTTTTCAAGAATCTTAGAGATGGTGAAGAAATAAGCAACTGGTCAGTAATTTGAGAGGTCTGTAGGGTCTCCACCTGTGTGGAGGGGTAAAATGAATGTCTTTTTCCAGGCATTTGGGAGATAAGACTCTATTATAGATCTATGCTAATGAGGTAGACACTTGCATCTGATGCTATTCTTAGGTATTCTGTGGGCAGATCATCTGCTGCATTGACGCCAGGTTTAAGTTTAAGGAGTAGTCATTTTATAGGGCAGTGGGAATAGGTTTTAAGGAGAAAGAACATGGAAAAGTTTGGGAAATTTCACAGGAATCAAGAGTGGATGGTGAGGGAGAAGAATGTGTGGGGAGAGAAGGACAAGACATTACAGTAGAAAAAGAGTTTGAGTTGTTTTGGTGTTTGGTGAAGTTGGAAGTGAGGTTAGCTATAGTATTTATGAAATGGGCGTCAAAAAGACTGACAACGTCTGGATGTGTTTTGTTTGAAACAGTGTAGGCTGGACTTTAGTGCCTGGATTTAGTAGTTTTTTTCTTGTTGAACTGGAATTTTATGTAGTATTTTTTTGTCTTTGATTATTTGTTTTTTTAGCTTGGTTGCAGAGTTGTGTGTATATTGTAGTGTGGCTAGATTTTTTTTTTTTGCCATTGTTTCCAGTATTTATCACTAGTTTGCATTAATTGCTTTGTTGATTTTGTTAGCCAGGGGGCATAACTAAATGTTATCCTTTTCATACAAGGGGGAGCAACTTTATTTTGTGTATCTAGCAATAGACTATTAAAGTACTGGTTTATCTAGGGGAAGATTTTTTAGGATCTTACAATTTATGTTTTTCCATATGTTAATGAAAGTTTGAGTTTCAAAGTAAGCTAAATTTCAGGTTTGTTTATAGTGATGATTTTCATAGGTTTATATATTGGTACTAGGCTAACTGCCCTTGTGGGCCATTTTAAGTCTACATAATTACCCCATGAGAGAATCAAACCCTGCACCTTCTGTGTACAAGATAAACACCTTAACCATTATGCCAACTTCTCTTTATGGAGAGAAGGAGATGATCTGAGAGCAAAGGCAGGCATATGATCACTGAGGGTATTTGGGAGGGTGCCTGCTTAGGAAATTTTGTTTGGGTCACTGACTAGTATCCAATCTAGGATACAGCCTTACATGTGACCTTTTTTAAATCTAGTAGGAGATATGATAAATTGGGTGAAGTGGAATAAGTTGGTATTAATGAAGGAAAGTGAAGATGTTGGACCAGTTGATATTTACATCGTCTAGTATGATAGTTTTATTTTTGATTGTCTCAGAGATCCAGGCCAAGGTGTTTTCAAGGATATGTGTATGTTATTACCAGGGGGAATGTAAAGAGCTATAATGCATAGTTTTATGGAATTATTTATTTTTAGAAATGAGATTAGAATTTCTGCAGTGGGGAATTGTGGGATAGTATCAGAGAAGGGGTGATAAAATAGTAAGAACTACGGTAAATGAGGGCAACACCACCTCCTTTCTTGTGGTATCTGCCTAGTCTGATAGTGCTGAAGCCTAAGGGAGGAATTCAAAGTCTTTTATTAAAGGTTTTAGCCATGTTTCTATTGCAGCAATAATGTCAGGTTGGTAGTGGGCTGTCCAGGTGTGAAAGTCAGAAATTTTGTTTCGAATGTTTTGGAAATTAAATGTTATTAATTTTAGGGATTTGAAGCAGTTAGGATGAGTTGACAGGTTATGTAAGGTTGGTCCAGGATTAGGTTGGATATCTCCACAGAGTGGAATAGTGGATAATATGGGTGTATAGGTAAGTGAATATAAATAGTTTCTGAGTTTATTGAAATGTGTGTGATGGTGGAGAGCATGGCTAGGTATAGGTAGAATTTTTAGTTTAGGGTATAGCAGAGGGTGCAAAGAGAAGAGGTTGGAGAATATATTACAGTAATGGTTTGGGTGAGGAGAGGGAATGGATGTAATTGTAGTAGATTTAGGGGGAATAGTAGTAGGGTTAAGAGCTGAGAGATGATTAAGAAGATAGAGACAGAACAATGTGCACAGGAGGAGAGAAGCAAGGCAAATGTTCTAGATATCATAGTTAAGGGGAAATGTGAAAAAATAATAGACGGAGTGCTGATGTAGAGAATGGTAGAAAGTTCAACAGAGTGAAGTGAGTAACACATGTGCAGGTATGTTTTGGTGAGTGAGGTGTAGGAAAGTATAACTAGTGAAAGGTGTATTGGAGAGAAGGGTTTGAGGAGGGAGGAGTTTTGATGTAAGAAGGTGAATAGGTAGAGAGGAGGGGGCTATAAGGGTAAGGTGATAGATAAAGCAGAAATAGGAGTGGCTATGAAGTACAGGTTTAGGAGTAGTGGGGTTGGGTGGAATTTGGGAGCAGGGTAAGGTAGAGTGAGCCAGAGTGAAGTGAGGGCAAAAAGAGTAGGCAGAATCTCAAGACAGAGCAGCCAGGTTAAGCAACAGAGCCAATCAGCCACAAGAGAGAAATAAAGGTCACTGTAGAAGTAGCACCAATTGAAGTTAAATGGGCAAAAGGCCACTACAAATATATTTGTTATAAGTTTCTTAACTTTAGATAAAGGTTTTGTTCTCTGTTTTATAGTCTGTAAAAGATAAAAGTCTGAGTGCTAGGGGATAAGGGGGAAACCAAAAACTAACACAACCCAGTAAGTATTCACGCACATAAACTCCCAGGACTGCACAACAGTTTTTGAATAATTGGAAAACAGTGTAAAAAACAGGCAATTTTAACAAACACTCATTAGTTGTAGGGAACCTCCATTTTGAACAATTAAAGGCGTCTTTTTGCTGATTTTAGTGACAACCATGCAGAGAGGATGGGACATCCAGGTATCCAGAGAAGGGAGTAAAGAAACGCTTGGGCAGGTAAGAGTGCAGGGACTGAAAAAATAAAGGCAAAAATCAGAATGGTAAATTACAAGTAGGATAAGGAAAAGAAGTAAGAGAAAGCTGAGGGGGAGTGGAGAGCGAGTTACGAGGAAGCAAAGCAGATAAGGGACAGGAGAGGGAGGGAGGTAGGTAACAGAATATAGTGCTAACTAACCAGAATGTAGGACAAAAAAATAGTAAGAATGGAGTACCATATGTAAGTTAAAGATAGAGTTTTAGCTGTAAAACAGAAGCTTCAGAAAGTAATAAAAGTGAAGGAGTAAGCATTAAAACAAATGCTAAAATAACATCAGGAAAAATGCTAAACAGTAGAATCAATGGCATTAATACATTATCAAATCAACTAGCTTATCACCTAGTATTTAAATAAGTAGAAACAGCTCATTTAAAGCCTAGGGCAAACAGAGATGTAAACAATACCTCTCAACCTCTTTGAGCAAAAAATCTGGACAGAGCCATAAATAAAAGTGGGACAGAAGCCCAAAAATATGGACAATTTTCAAATATTGCTCTTACAAACTTAGGAAGTTGATAGAATAAAACATTTTACATTAGCATGGATTTTCTGAATGGTATGAAGTCTGAAATTCAAATGTCTGTCATTATTTTTCAACTTCAGTCTTTAATGATTTACCATTAATTTGCCAGAAAACCACAATTTTATGAAAAACGGACCAAAAATATAAGACTTAAAAATCTGGACAGTCTGTGAAAATCTGTACAGTTGAGAGGCTTGATGTAAGCTAAGTTAATAAAACTATTCACTTCTCACCTATCTCAACTATATAAGTCAACAAAAACAGCTCGCTTTTAAACTATCTTTATTATCTAAGTAAAATAACGTCACTTTCAAATCTATCTTGTTTATCTAAAGCATAGGGCAAACAGCAACGCAGGCATAACTTAACAGATAAGATCGTCTACTGCAAATATGCTTAATCAATGTAGAGGATATGGTCTATGAGGACATTGGCTGAAGAAAAATAGAAATACCAGTAAACTTACTTGGCATGCACACTACAGCTGGGGTCACAAGGTATAGATCTGCTCTAGGGAAATACGATTTGAAAACGATGACCAATTCACTTAGGGTTTAATAACCTCAGTTCAGATGCTATGCAGAGGCAGAGCATCCAGGTTAAACAACAGAACTAATCAGCCACCAGAGAAAAACAGGTCAGTGTAGAAGTAGCACCAATTGAAGTTAAACAGGCAAAAGGCTACTATAAAATATATTTGTTACAATATTCTTTACTTTAGGTAAATGCTTTGTTTTCCATTTTATAAGCTGTAACAGACAAAAGCTTAAGTGCTACGGAATAAGGGTGAAACCTAAAACTAACACAACCCAGTAACTATGCATGCACCTAAGCTCCCAGGGCTGCACAACAGTTTTTTGAATAACTGGCAAAACAGTGTAAGAAACAGGCAATTTGAACATACACTCAGTTGTAGGGAACCTGTGTTCTGGGAAATTAAAGGTTGGTTTTGCTTATTTTAATGATAACCATGCAAAGAGGATGGGACAGCCAGGTATCCAGAGCAGGGAGGAAAGAGATGCTCGACCGAGTAAGAGTGTAGGGAACTCAGTTTTAGGGAACCTCCATTCCAAGCAAGTAAAGATTGCTTTTGCTTATTTTAGTGACAACCATGCAGAGAGGATGGGACATCCAGGTATCCAGAGCAGGGAGCAAAGAAACGCTGGAGTAGGTAAGAGTGCAGGGAACTCAGTAGTTGTAGAGAACCTCCATTCTGAAAAATTAAAGGTTGGTTTTGCTTATTTCAACAAAATCTGTTTGTGTCTGAGTTTACAACACAGGAATTTATTGTTACGACCCTCCAGTCAGGAGGGTTGTGGGATGTCTACTTACAGAGATAGTCAAACAGAATGAATCAGAAAGTGAGAAGGCAGTATTGTGGGGAGAGATTATGGACAGAATCCAGGAAGTAATAGTGCAGGAATTAAGGAAGGAAGAGAAAAAAATCCTACATGCAGACGGTGAGAGAATGCACGAGGTAAGAAGAGAAGAAGGCGGAAGTCAGAAAAAAGTATTGGGTAAGAATAAGCAGTAAGAGGGAGAAGGAAATGGACAGAGATGAAGTATGGGACAGTATCATTTCACAAGTGGGTGTTAAACCCAGAGAGGCCAGAGAGTGTTTATGTGTTAATAAACACAGTTTTTGTGGCATTTTCTTCAAAGAGGCACAGTTTATGGAGAAGTTCTTAGAACAGTGTGAAAAAAGAAAGGATCAACACCTTTGGAACAAGTATGTGGTGCAGGCTTTTAATACAGAAGCCACAAAAAAAGAATATTTGTACAATTTTGAATTGAAATTGAAAGAGACATTTTAAAAAACTATTTAAGAACTGTGTGTAGAGATGTTTTGGATGTTACAAGAATCTATGATAATGGTGGTTTATGGACATGGGGTTGGGAATGTGGTGCTGTATTGAAAATGCAAAATGATAAAATGATGGATTTGCTGAGAATAATTAATGTGGAAGAGAATAAGGAATTTTTAGATATTGGGGACAACTGAAGACATGTTTTTGTGTGGTAAAGTTGATTATTTAATAAACAACTGTGATCAAGCAAATGTTTCATTTGTGGTAAAATAGGTCATGAAGTGAAAAATGTGAACACAAATGTATAAAGTGTAAAATAATAGGGCATTCATGGATGGATTTTAAAGATACGGAAAAGGATACATAGGTAACAATAGCAGAATAAAATAGAGAGGATGTGTTAGTAGATAATATAGAAGAAACACAACAAGAAGAAAGACTGAAACAGATATAGGAATGGTAGTAAATGAAAATATAAAGGAAAAAATAAAGAAGGAGGAATAGAGAAAGCAGTAAGTATTTCATGTGATGAAGGTGAAGATAAATGGATAAAAGTCAAAAGTAAAATGAATTCTATTGGAAAAAGAGTGAAAGACCGAAAACACAAATTTTAAAATATAGGTATAGGAGGGAATAAAAAGGGAAAAGATAAAAGTAAAAAATACTATTTCATAAAGTGAGAATACTAGCCATTAATGAAAACAATTTAAAGAATGTTCAGTGGAGACTAGGAATTTTGGAATGGTGTAAAAGACTAGATATGGATGTTACAGTACTAATAGATATAAGAATAACAACAGCAGATGAAAATTGCAAGTTAATAGGTTATGGGGGATGTAAAGCACTATGGAACCTAGGAGATGAAAAATGTTCAGGTATAGTAATTCTATGTAAAGAAAGTATAGAGATTCTGGATTATGCATTGGTAATATTTGGAAAAAATAATAGTATTAGATATAAGATGGAGGAATCAAATATATAGGATTATTGCATTATACAAATACACCATACAAAAGCAAAGAGAGATCATGTTTAAGAAAATACTTGATTATGTGAGCATAAATAAGTAAGTAATAGTAGTGGGAGACTTTAACTGTGATCTAAGACATAGGCAAAAAGCAGGTGTGGATGTAAAAATTATTTCAGATAAGATTAAAAGCTGGAAAATGTTTTTGTGGAGACACAAACACTGGACATACAAAAAGAATAATCTAAGAACTGAAACTGGTAATGTTATAGTATCAGGAGGCTTAAATATATTACATCAAGGAATCAAAATTACAGGGTTCTCAGATCATGCAGCAATCTGGATAGAAATTCAAGAAAGAATAGGTTACATAAGAACTGGCAGAGATATAAAATAATTAATGAATCAGACCTAAATGAGCAAGTGAAGGAAATAATATACCAGTTATGGCTGGATCATATAAACATGAGAGAATCTTTATAAAGATTGGACACGATGGTGGATTAGTTTAAAAGAAAAATATAAAAAAAAATATTAGAACGGGAAAGGACAGAAAGAACACAAGACAGGGAAAAATATAAAGAAATCAGTAATAAAATCTTTAGAGTACAATAGACAATAAAGAATAATTTCTGGAAAAATAAAGAATGTTACTGGAAATGAACCAAGAAAAAAAATGTTACTTAAACAAAGACATTTTTTACAAGGAAAAAAAGAAGAAGTAGCACCTTATCTAAGGAAAATGGTTAAAGAAAAAGTAAGAATAATAAGAGAATTAAGGAATGAGGGAGGTTATATACTGAACACACAAAAAAAAAATATTATGGAGACAGTTAAAGGACATATTTTAAAACATTTTCAATAGACAAAACTATAAGAAGAAAGGATGGAACTTAAAAAAAATGAACTAATGAGGATAATAACAGAATGGAAGAAAAGATTACAATGAAAGCATTTAAAGATGGGTTGGAAACAGTAAATGTAGAAGTAGCCACAGGTTTAGATGGACTTGGATGTTTAATGTATATGGACATGCAAGAGTGGCAAAAGGAGTATTTTCTAAAGGTACTTAAAGAATGGTTTGAAAAGGGTGTAAATGATGAAAGAATGTGTATAGGAGCAATGAAACTGATATGGAAGAAGGAAGAAAAAAAACCCTTAGTATCAAATAATGTGGATTATAAGATTTTTATGAAAATAATAGAAAAAAAGAATAAAAAGTAAGGGTAATAAATAACTGACTGAAACAATATCTAGAATAAAAGAAAAAGGAAATCAAGAACTATTAATGTTAATAAGAGAATTGGTTGATGGTGTAATAAATAGGTAAACTGATTTAAAAATATTAGTAGGTTATGTAAGTACATTTGATAAAATCCAGCATGAAGCACTATTGGACATTTTGACAGAATATATCATAAGTGATAACATAATCAATGTGTTAAAGTCTGTTTATAGCAAGAATAAAGTGAAATTGGTGATAAATGCTTGGTTAAGTAAGAAAATAGAACTAAAGAGCAATATACTATCGGCAGTAGTTTCTAATATAAATAGGACAATTGAGGAGGCTAAATATTGTTTTCCAGAGGGAATTTATATTCCAGTTATGTTCTCTTACGTGGAGGATTTAGTACTAGTTGTAAAAGATAAAAAAGGATATAGCTATTCGGGCACTTAAGAAAGAATTAAAGGTGTTAGTATTAAGTATTAATGAAGATAAAAGTAAAGGACTGGTGTCCTTTGGAAAACTTAAAAGTATTTAATTCAATACAAAACAAGTAGAAAATGTGGGAATAAAGTTTGGTAGTGAACAACAGAGAGTCAAACAATGGAAGGGTATAATACTTAAGGAGTATGTGTATATTTTGAAGAACTTTTAAACTTTCTTACAAGAAGAAAATATATTAATTCATTGGAATTGGGTAAAATGGCACATCTGGCAAGTGTGTATATGGCACCATTAGAATGTGAAAAAGAATTATTGAATGCTATTACTCACAGTCATATGGAGATCTTATTAAAATAAGAATTGTGTATGTTAACAAAAAGGAAGGAGATATGTGCTTAGTAAATCTAATTGTATATACTTCTACATTAAACTTATATAAGGTATTAATAAGTATACAAGGAAAAGAACATTTCTTAATAAACATTGAGGAAAAATATAAATCAGTATGGGAGAAACTTACAGGTTTATAAAGAAGTAACCGGATCACTAGTATGTAATGAAATTATATCAAGAAAAATATTACTATGGAAGATTGATTTAAGAAGCACAGACAAGAATTGGAAAACATGGTGTGATAACATAATGGAAAAATGTATTATGTGTATCCATGGAAACATTTAGAAGATAAAAAAGTGAAAGCAATAAAAGTAAGAATTAAAATATGAAATAATATATAGAGTGTATAGATTTTTTAAGGATGTTATCTATAAAATAGTGAATATGCCATAGAAATCAATAAAAGATAGAATATGTATACATTGTGGGGAATTAGAGACTACAGAAGACAGTTTTTTGAAATGTGATAGGGTGGATTTATTATGGTAAGAAATATGTGACAAAGACGGCTTAAAAGGACTGAAAAATGTTAACTGTATAAATGTGGAATAAACAGAATATGGATATTATAAAAATGTGAAACAAAAATATAGATAAATTAGATGAAAAATTGTTTTGTATACTATGAATTATATGGTATGAAAGAATGAATGTGATAAAATATAATGGAAATGGGTATTATCAGAAATTTTGAAAAAATATTATTTTGGTTAAGGAAGAAAGAGTGCAGGCGGTTGAAAGTCCAAATAAAATGATTTTGTTGTTGAAAATGTAAGAATCACTTGTAAATATTTGTAAATAATTGTAAACAATGTATGAATCTTGTTTATAGAATGTATATATTGTATTATGTGATTTTAATAAAGGACCCCAACTTGGCAATGTTGTAAGTGGGACCCATTTTGCAGGAGTATTTCCTC
Source organism: Protopterus annectens (assembly GCF_019279795.1). Classification (NCBI taxonomy): domain Eukaryota; kingdom Metazoa; phylum Chordata; order Ceratodontiformes; family Protopteridae; genus Protopterus; species Protopterus annectens. Next base: position 424,858,717 of record NC_056748.1, on the reverse strand, counting down.
TTTCCATTCCAGGTGCAGAGACAGCCTGGAGAAACAGGGAGGCAGATGGAAAGAGAAGGAGATGATGGAGAGGTGAGAGAAATGAAGAAGAAAGCAAATATCAAGACTGCAGAATGAATGCAGAAATCTGAGATGATCTTTCAAAGAAATATGTTTGATGTAAATGAGTCAGCGAATGATGGATGTATAATTATTACCCTGCAGTCGGGAGGGTTGCTGGATGATTTACATAAATTAAAGAAATGGTGATGCAAAGTGAGCCAGAAAATGAATGAGATGTTTCCTGGGGGGACATTATGGTAGAAATACAAAAGGATGATGCAGAGACAATCCTGAAGAATAGTGGTGAGATGGAAAAGAAAACATATGCAGAGAAAGTAAATGAAGGCAGAAGGGGAGCAGCAGAAAAGAAGGCAGAAGAAAATGAAAAATGGAAGTACGTGGTACGGATTCGGAAGTAAAGAAGACAAAGAAATAGGTATGAAGTTCTAGACAATTTCATAGCTCCTTTGGGTATAAATGCACATGAGGTAAGGGCATTTATTTTTATTAACAAAGAGACATTTTGTGACGTTATATTTGAGACTATTTTTTCAATCTTTATCTGATAAAAGCATTTAAAAGGGAAACAAAAAAGAAAATTCATGTACACTGTTGAAAAGAGATAGAAAGACAGACTTTGAAAGGACATTTGGAAAACTATATAAAGAAGTACTGGACAGTGCAAAAGTTTATGAAATTTGGACTGGTGGATGGAATTATTATGTTGTGTTAAAAATAGAAAGAGAAAAAAATTATACATATACCAAGCATAATATTTATGGAGGGGAATATGGGTATCATAAAATACTGAGAACAACCCAAAACATTTTTGTGTGGAAAAGAAGGACATTTGATAAGTAACTGTGACAAAAGAAAATGTTACATTTGTGGGGAAAAGGGACATGATGCAAAAATGTGAACTGAAATGTTACTAATATAATAAAACTGGACATTTACGGATGGATTAATAAAATGAAAATAAGAATAAGGAAAGGGAAAAAGGAAAGAGAAGAAAATGACCAAAGAGAAGAAATTAAATGTTGGAAGTAGTAGAAAAAGAAAAAAGTGAGATGAGAAAAAATAATAAAGACATAGAAGAAGGTTCTGAAATAACCGATGAAGATATAAATTGTGAGGTAGTAAAAGAAAAAAAAAGATCTATTGGTAAAAGGGGAAAAATACAGAAAAACAATTTTAAAGGGATAAGTACAAAACAAAAATGAAAGGAAATGGATGAAAAAGAATATATACAGCTAATGATTGGGGGTTGGTATAATAGTTAAGGTGTTTAACTCACAGATATTAGGTAAAATTAATTCTCACCTTTGGGAGAGAAATTGGCTTTGCTGAAAAAGCCCTATTAAAAAGCTAGCCTAGTAATTAGCTATAAACCTATGAAACAATTAATCTGTGGAAAAGGTAAAATTAAATTTTTAGAGTGCATTTTCTATATGTGAATAGTATTAAAAATAAGAAGAACAGGGAATTTAGACAAGTGCAATACAAGTGATATAGATGTAATTATATTAGAGCACACAAGATTTTTAACAAATGTAGAAAGATTATAAACAGAGAAACTATGGCTAGGAAAAATAATCTGGAATTTGGGAATTGTTCAGGAACAGCTGTATTCTGTAGAAATACAGTAAAGATATTAGACGAAACTACAGCAAAAATGGGAAGACTAACTACTGTAGATTTAAAATGAAAAAAAAAAACAGTATATAGAATTATAAAATTATATGGTTATACTAATTGTAAGGAAAGGGAAAGCTTGTTTAATTGGATTTTAGACACTGTAGTGAACACAATGAATATTATAGACACAACAGACTTTAATTGTGATGTAAGTGGCAAGCAGTAAATGAAAGGAAATGATATAAGAAAAATGTCAGAAGTTACAAGATGTGGTAAGTTAAAACTTTGGGACAAAAACATGGACTTAAAAAAGGGGTGTATATAGAACTGAAATAGATTATTTTCTAGCATAGAAAGGTTTTGTTATAAGAGAAGGAGAGGTAGTTTAAACAGGATTTTTTGATCATCTTGCAATATGGCTAGAGAGAAAGGAAAACAACAAATATATGAAAATAGATAACGGGATACAAAGGACAGATGAGAAAGCATGTAATGATGAAGGAAAGAGCTTACTAATAAAGTTATGGAAAGATCATGTTACTATGAGAATGTGTTATAAAAATTGGCCTGAACTGTGGAAGAGATTTAAGAAAAAAAAATATAAAAATGTTTTTATACTGAAAATATGACATGAGAAAAGTACAGAAAGAAAAATATAACAGAACATATAACAATGCATTAGAAGATCTTGAACATAATGATGGAAAGTACTTTGACAACAAAAATAATTACATGAAAGAAATCAAGAAAAAATACAAGAATTGTTATAAAAACAAATATAATTTTACAAGAAAAAAGAGGAACAGTATAGGGTTACTTAAGCAGATTAATAAAGAAAGATGGCAGTGAAAGAGAAAAAAATAAAAAATACAAATGGAGAAATAGAAAGAACTCGGGAAAAGATTATGAACAGTGTAGTACAATATGTACAAGAAATGTTTAGAGAAAAAAAGAAGGTAGTGAAAAAACATGGAAAGGAAAAATAACAGATAAAGGGAATAAAGAGTTGGAAAAGGAGATTTCTTTCTTTAGATAAAGTATTAGGAAAAGTACATATAGATTTGGCTGCAGGACCAGATGAAATAGGATATAAAAATGTATGAAAACTTAAGGGATTATCAAAAAAATATTTTTAAGATACTGAATGAATAGTTAAATGAACGTTTTATGTATAAAAAATAGTGGAATAGTTAAATTTATATGGAAGAAGGAGGATCAAAGACTCTTAAAAAACTGGAGATTGACAGCACTGAATAATAATACCTATAAGATCTTAAAAAACTGGAGATTGACAGCACTGAATAATAAAACCTATAAGATCTTTGTGAAAACAGTGTAAAAGAGATTTGAAACGAAAATGGAAAATATTATGGAATATAGTATACATGATATAAAGGGGAAGGGATGTCAAGAATTATTAATGATAGTGAAATTGTAGATTATATTATGACTAGAAAAGAAGAAATGAAAATCATGATATGAGACCTTAATGATACACTTGATACAATTGGATATGAAATCTTATGGGTAATAATAAAGGAATATAATATAAGTAGAAAGTCAGGAAATGATCTATGCCAGTGTATAGTAATAATAAAGTAAAAATACTAGTAAATGGCTGGTTAAGCCAAGAGATACATATGAACAGTGGTGTTACACAGGGGTGACCAATGAGCTGTATACTCCTTGGATTAGTTATGAATGTGATAGTATGTGAAATAAATCATAAAAAGAAGGAGACAAGGTATAAAACACCTGAAGGGTTAAGAATTCCAATTATGTTACCATATACAGATGACAGTATAATAACTGCAAAAAAACAAACAAATAGAATTTGGCTAAAAGAAGTAATAACTTACATAAATTAGTGTCTAGACATGATAGTGATGGCTTTAAATAAGGAGAAAAGTAAAGGTTTAGGTAACATAGTAAAGATAGGGGTGTATATATATATATATATATATATATATATATATATATATATATATATATATATAAATAAATGAAATTTCTGTGTTAGGTATACAATTTGGGAATACAAATTTAAGTAGAATTAAATGGGGGAAAACAATAGAAAAATAAAACAAGCCTCTCTTTTCTGGAGAACATATAAATTATTATTCAGGAAAAAACAGCTTAAGTGCTGAATTTAGTACTGATAGGAAAAATAGCATGCTTAGCAACTGTACTTATGTTGCCAACTGTATTTGAAAATTAATTTATATGGGATTCTAGATTATACCTAGTAAAAAGCAGATTTTTGTATGTAAATAAAGAGGAAGGAAATTTAGGTTAATTAACCCAGTGAACCCAGTGGTATTTGCTACATTATTATATTTGTACAAAGTGTCAAAGTGGATAAATGAAAAAGATAAGAGATTACTAGTAACACTGTACAAATATAAGTATGATAAATTCTAGGGTATGGTAAAAAAGTAAAAGAGAAAAAGAGTGTATAAATGAAGAAATAAAATGTTGCTAAAGTTTTTGGGAAACATACAAATTGATGATATTGAAACAGATAGAAAAGTATGGTATAAGAAAGCAATGATAAAACATTACTATGTGAAACCATGGGAAAATCTAACTGATGAAAAGCAAATTGCGTAATGAGAAAGTAGAGTGTCAAGATGTTTTTGGAGACTGATAAAAGATAAATTGCCAGTAAAAGGAAATATGCCACATAAAAAGAAAAAATGAAAAAAAATGTTTATGTTGTCAAGAAGAAGAAACTATGGAACATGTGTTTTGGACAGTGGTGGCTGGTGACTTCAAATCAAAGTGGGGCTGCAGGAGACAGCTGAATGGGTGGGGCCAATGAGAAGGGGTGTGGTCAACTAGAAGTCGGTGGAGCTATGCTAAAAACCGCAAAAACTGGGACTTTAATTAAATATGCTGCCCTGGGTGCCAAACCATCATTATGAAAGTCCAATCAAGATAAAATGAAGTGTAAAAGAAAAAAAATATTTCAACGCATTGGCTACATGACAGTTTATTTAATATCTAGATGGAAACAAAAAGGTTGTGAGGCATGAAAAAATAAATTACTTTTTAAATACATTACTGGAATGCCAGTCAAAATAAAGTATTAAAAAACAAGCAGCACTCAACTCAAACCACTTCTCCTTGCACTGCAGTTCTAATTATAATTTATATTCAGCTTTATAAAAATACCAAGTAACATGCTGAAAGTAGCAATCTCTGTGATACCCCCACTTGTAGAAATGTTTCTTATCCAAAAAAGACCTGCTGCCTAACAACAAGTATCTACTTGTTTCATGTGGAAAACATGATCAAAGTAAAAAATGAACAAGAAACAAGCTCAAGATAAATTGCTTAAAGGCTTACTGCACAGTCTGTGGACCACACATGACAGACTTGCATTCTGTTTAGTTTACATGTAAAGCCTAGAAAGATGACTGCAAGTCTCCAACAAATGTAATGAGGTTCTGAAAATACTGTAATCCTGGCCTTTATTACAAATACTGTCATATGCATTTCACTACCCAAGGCCTGTACGTTATCTAGTTATGTAAATATTCTCTGCATGGCAACAAAAAAAGGCTTTCAATGCTGGTAATGCTTATCAAAGCTTACTTGCATCTTACAATCTCAGATGCACTTACGCTTACCTGTTGGTTATTAAAGCATTGCTACTTAAACACAGACCAACAGGTACTGCAACAACATGCAATTTCTGAATAAGAAGCAGCATAAAAAACAGTATATAAATATGACAGAAAACCAGAACATTCTGCAAAATCAAGGACAGATGAAAAGTCACTGTAGTACTTGTGCCTACCTTGGATTGGGGGGATACTCTGCACACTTACACTGCATAACTGTTCCTTGCGTTGCTTGAACACATACAAAGTCACTACATGGGGGAGTGGGGTACAAGTATGTCAAAATTTGAAATGTCTCTGGCTGATGGTGATGGCCCTGACACATTTGTCATACCTCTCAACCTCAGAGCAAGAAATCTGGGCAAAACCATGAATAGAAATGGGACAAAGGCCCAAAAATAAGGATAATTTTAAATATTGCTCTTAATAAAACTTAGAAAGAAAATAGAATAGTAGGTCTTGCATTAGTATGAATTTTCTGAAGGGTATGGAATCTGAAACTGAAATGTCTGTCATTATTTTCTAACTTCAGTCTTTAATGATTTGTCACTAATTTGCCAGAAAACCACAATTTTATGAAAAACGGACCAAATGTGATGCAAAAATATAAAATAGCCACACAATACAGCTGGGAACCTGTCAAAGAAGGGACACTTTTTTAATATTAGTACTGTTAACTTGAGCAGCTGACAAAAATAAGAGAATCTACATGCATTTCTGAAATTAAAAGTAATCTATATCTCTGATCATTACAATTACTTATTAATTGTAAACCCTCCACGATTTCATCCTAATTTGCCATTTTGCGAAGGAATTATTAGGGGGAGAGCAACACTTTGAGCCAAAATTGGGGACAGTTGAGAGGTTTGGATATACCTAATTCTATAAAGCAATTTATTTGCACGTACCTCTCAACCTCTTAATGCAGGAAATCTGGGCAAGGCCAAATATATTGGAGGAACATACAAACAGTACTAAAAATTGCTCTAGTATAAATGTAGACAGTTGACAGAATAACAGGTCTTGCTTTAGCATGCATTTTTCTGAAGGGTATGAAGTCTGAAACTCAATGTCTGTCATTATTTAATGACTTAATCCCTAAATGATTTGCCAGAAAAACACAAATTTTATGAGGAACAAACCAAAAATAAGAAGCAAAAATCTATTCATTCTGCAAATATTTGGACAGTTGTAAGGTATAGTTCAGCCCGGGCTGTCTGACTTTGGTCGAATGGGGCCACCCCCTGCAGCCATTCCAATGTCCCACTATTCGGCTATTTTGCCCCATTTACCATACACACTGTAATGTGCATACTGCTTTACTTCTACGATGATTTGGATTTCATTTAAAAGTTTTATTTTACATTTTACAGCAGAAACACTAATAGATATCTGCTAAACAAAGCAATGCAGTCTTAAAATGAACACAGACTTAGCATTAAAATGTCTCTGCCCTTGAAACTCACATTAATTGAAACAGCATTGAAACCCACATTCAAAGAAAATACATCTGGCCAGTGGCAGATAAAGATTAACTTTGGGCTGTTTTCAAATCATAGGGTCCTTGCACAGGAAACATACGTGTTCTTTGCTACACCTTCCTGATTGTATTAAATTATATCCCTTGTATAATACAGTACAGTTATTTGAGGGTGTTTTAAATGTACTGTTTTGAATATTTTTCCAGTAAATAAAACAAAATTCATGCACCGATAATGACAAAACTGTCCAATTCAGAAAATTTCCATCATAAAAGTCTACTCAAATGTCTACAATCCACCAGTATCAGTAAATATGCACAATCTCTGCAGAAGTAAAAGTCATCTAAACAATTCCACATTAAAGAGATCTGTAACTAATGAAGGGGCTGCTGCTAGCAAACAACATTAGATTTCATTGTTTCATCTACAAATAAAGTGCCTGTTGCCCTTGAGGAATAAAATGCCTATGTTACATTAAAAAATGATAAGCTAGTAATATTGCAATAGGGTATGGATGGCAAACTGGTAACAGGTTCATAGTTACTAGGTATCTCCGCCAAAGAGGACATCTTCAGGACTGCAGCATCCACCCCCTTTAAAAGCACAACACACAGTACAGTATGAGCAATGCATCTACATACTGTGGGAGTAGAACCCACAGCCTTCTGCATCAATAGCAAGGACACTACCTGTTGTGCCATTAACAATGCAAGCAGACTCAGCATAACTGGCACTAAACTTCTCTTCCCCTGAAGCTCTCAGCTCCTTGTAAAATCCACTCAACTGTATTTCTCAGCTTTGCAGCACAAGAAATCTTGAAAAAGCTAAAGCCCAAGAAACAGGGACACATTTTAAACATTGCTTGTATAATCTTGGAAAGTTGCTAGAATAAAATGCTGTGTTACCAGCATGCATTTCACTGCCAAGTCTTGAAACCAGGACCCTGTGCATTATATTCAGAGCAACATACCACTATGTCAACTCAACTGTTTCTTGAAACATGGGAATACTGAAACTTAAATGGCTATCTGCCAAGTCTTGAAACCAGGACCCTGTGCACTACAGTCAGAGCAACATACCACTATGCCAACTCAACTGTTTCTTGAAACATGGGAAGACTGAAACTTAAATGGCTATCATTTAATGAATTTAGTTCTCACCATAGCTCTCAACCTTTTAGCACAAAACACCTGGAGAAAGCCAATAATGGGAGAATACAGCCCCCAAACATATTCAGTGAATTCAGTTCTCACCATAGCTCTCAACCTCTTAGCACAAAAAAACTGGACAAAGCCAATAATGGGGGAATACAACCACAAAAATAGGGACAAATTTCAAATATTGATCTTATAAACTTAGAAAATTGCTAGAATAAAAGGTCTTGTGTTACCATGTACTTTCTGAAGAATATGAAGTCTGAAATTCAAATACCTGTCAATATTTAGTGAATTCAATCCAGAAAACCACAGATTTTATGAGGGACAGAACAGAACAAAAATATGAGGCAAACATTTCAGCAGTTTTCACAAGTGATGGTGGGTAGGGAATTCAGGCTCTTGTTACCTGGAACCAAGGTACATGGCTTGAGCCCGAGTTATTCTCTAACCACTACTGTTGCCTGAGTCTCTCTAGCCACCAGGTATATTTCCTGCATTTGTGTTGGTTTCCTCTGGGTACTCCGGTTTCCTCCCATGTTACAAAGACATGCATCTGTAGTGTTTCTTCCCGGGCCACCGCTGAAAATTGGCTTCCTTCCAAGTTAGACTTTTCTGGTAAACAAATGATAAATAATTAAAAAGAAGAATGTATGTTGAAGGACCTAGATGGAGAAACTAACTGCTCCCTATTGAATTGATGGCATTCAAAATATCCAGTGCTGAAAAGTAAAAAAAAAAGTACAAAAACCTGAGGAAGAATAAATCTCAAAAATCTGTCTTCTCCTTAAAACTTCTTTTTGCAGGGGGGGCAACAACCACCTTTGTAATTACATATATCAACTCCGGAATCACCTCAGAGAAAAGGTAATAATCTGATAATGTTAATCTTCCTTCATTCCTTACTGATGGGTTATCGGTTCCATCCTCAGAACTGAGCTGGCCAATATCAAGCTCACGTCAGCCAAAAACTCTTGAGCCAAGGTCCTATCCAGAATGCTCTACGCCCTGTTACCTCAGATCTTGTTTGCCACGCTGCTGAACAGTCGTGTCAAGCCACTCTCTCAGCTGTGTCTATTTTTTTGACAGTTTATATATTATTACTCTAAAATTTTCTCAAAGGTTTATTCTAATATTTTCCTACCCTATCACACACTTTAGAATCTGTCTCTCCCTTTAGTCCTTTCCCTTTATTACCCTCTTTTTCTTACCTTGTGGTAATTCTCCATTACCATCATTGGTAATCCTTCCTTTTCTCTTTTTACCCTTTTCTTGGTTAGCCGTTATTCTTTTTTTTGCTACTGAGCTTCTTCTCCACAACAGCTATGTTGGATAAGAAAAGTTCCGTTGGTTTCAAGCACTGCAAGGATTGCGACCATAAGTTACCACTTTCCGATGGCCATGACTTATGTGCCTACTGTCTTAATGTCTCCAACTTGACTGTAGATCCTCCATGTGGGATCTGTAAAAACTTCTCTACCAGGACTCTCAATTAGAGGAAGAATAAGTTAATTTTGAAAGGTCTCCTCAAGTCTCCTTTCTCTGAGACTATTTCTGGGTTGGAGGGCTCACCCCCTCCTGTTAAACCCCACAAGAGACATTCTTCTTCTTCATTGAAGTCACTCCCTTCTTCTCCCTCTGGAGATCGTAGGGTGTCGACTCACAAGAAGGTGAAATTCATTACTACTCTGATGCTGCCACCTGTGACCCTGTCAGCTCCAGGCTCCTGATCCTGACCCTGACTACAGCTATGTCTCCTTTATCGATATCGGCATCGGAGTTTCCGGTGCAGACAACTATGGTTACGACAGTTCTGTCACAACCCCTAATAGCACCATCAAGACAGGTTCTGTCCCCTTTGGCACCGTTGGTACAGTCACCTTCGGCTCCAAGTATGACTCTTCTGTACTCCACGGTGCAGACTTTTTCTGCACCAAAATGTACTTCAGTGCAGTCCTTCTCTGCACCGCCCTTATTGCCAGTGGAGACAATTTCCACTATGGCACCGTACCCTTTGGGGCAGACTTTTGCCTTTATGGTGCAGACACTTAACTACCACAGCACTGACATCTTCGGCGCAGACTTTTTCCACACTGTTTTCTTCGGTGCAGACTTTGTCTGCTTCGAGCTCTGCACCTATTGAACTAGCAAGGATGAAATATTCCCCTTCATTGGATCCTTTTGTGAGCAGTCAGTATAGTCCTTTCCTAGAAAGGCCAGAATCACCATCAGCCTTCTCCATGAGGTAAATCAAGAGTCTTTCTGAACAGGATGTGTTGCGGCTTGTTGATCAGTTGCTTGTGGCCAGAGGTCTGTCTCAACCATCGAAGTCCATATTCCCTCATTTAGATGAGCATATTTTGCCTCAAACCCCAACGTATACTCCTCCTTTGACTTCTACTCGAGTCTCAAAGCCTATTAGTCCGACAGCAGCTTCCCTCCCTCCGACTCCAATAGTGGATCTCACCTTGGAACCAGAGTTGTCCTTGTGGCCCTCAGTGCACTGGGCATCAAGCTCTTCTCAGGCCAGTGGCTGTGCCATTGGGGAGGGCATTCCTGGCTCCATGCCAATTTTTTCTATGGCAACTTCCAGGGATGCCCTCTCTCTCGTACGGTTCTCTTGAGACTCCTGCTCTGGGGCGGGTTCATTGGGGCAGGGTGTGACCCCAGTTCTGAGGTTGTCATGCTCAGTTCTGGGCTCCCATCCTTCCTTGGGTGGGCCAGACTTCCAGGCAATGGAGAGGGCACTTGCCTCCACTGGCAAAGCTCATTTGTCAGAGACATCTCCCCCCTCTGTGCCACAACTGCCAAAAGCTTCAACCCTCAGACACCGGGCACAAGAGCTTCAGGTCTCTCATCCTCAGCAGACCCCCTCTTTGCAGTCTTGCCCAGAACCTCCCATTGAGGAAGCACCCCGCAAAGCATCGCGCAAGAGGAAGCACATGGACTCCACTGAGGAGTTATTGACTGAAGATATGGATTTTAATGATGGGGAAGGGTCCCCACGGTCACGCTCTGATGAGGTGTCCTTTGGTGACATACTTGAGATCCTTAGATGGGTGACTGGAAGCCCTCTATTCCTTCCTCTGCGGAATTCATATTCCTGCAAGCTTTTTGTGCCCAGCCCCCTACCTCCTGGGTCACCCCGCCTGCTGATGAGCTCATCCAGCTCATCGTGCAGCATGCATGGAAGGCTCCTGATACCATGGAAGCGATACATAAGAGGCCAGACAAGATATTATCACCCCTCGCGGAGCACCCCCACTGGTCACATGGTCTCTCAGTAGATGCTATGTTGGTGGCAGCTGCTACTAAGAAGGATTTAGCAGAAGAGAGCCAAACTGTCCATCTGCCCAACAAGGAGTCCTGGGCAACTGACAGATTAAGGAAGCTTGTGTTTGCTTCATCAACCTTCGCTGTAAGGTCTTTGAATTATTTGGCACATTTTACCAGGCTTCAGCGAGATCTTATCAACCAGCTCTCTGAAACATTTGCAAGAGCTGTTTCTGACAAAGTCATAATAATATTTCTTCTCAGATAGCAACCCTAGAGTTCATTTCCAACTCTTCCATGTGTCTTATTTCTCACGCAATGAAAGGGGTGGCTAGAGCGGCAGGTGCAGGTACAGTCACTAGACAACATGCTTAGTTGCGCCTTTGTGGACTCCTTTAAGGCTTCCTTCATGAATGTCCCCATAGAGGCCACTTCTTTATTTGGCCCTAAAGTCAAGGATACGCTGGCATGGTGTGAACAAGATGGCAAGACCTTGTCTGCCGTTGGTGTCAGACACTCTACTCCTCAGCGATTCTATTCCAGAAATCAGAGGAGCAGAAAGATCTGGCACAAGAAATCACAGTGTTCTTTTCTGCGCTACATGTGCCGAGTTTTTCCATAGATGCAGAGGGGGGGAACTCCAATGGAAGATGCCTCTTTCAGGGCAGAGGAGGTCTGCAAAACCGGAGTTTCAGAGATTCTTTCTGTGGCCAGTCCTATCAGCGCTCCTGAAGTGTTGCCCGACTGCTCATCTCTGGAAGCAGTCAGGGGTCATTTCTCCTTGTACTCTACTGCCTGGCAAAAGATAACCGACTCTTGGGTACAATGGATTATATCCAGAGGCTATCACATCCCCTTCCATCTTTGCCCAATCTCATCAAGAGTGTTACCCGATGTTCCACCCAGTCAAAGGGAAACAGCAGCACAAGAAATCAAAAAGCTGCTGCAAAAAAAGAGTCATCCAGATGGTCCCTCCAGACCACATAGGATCCGGATTTTACTCAAGGTTCTTTTTAGTGCCAAAAAAGACAGGGGACTGGAGACCAATTCTGGATCTCAGTGCACTAAACAAATTTGTAAAAACAGAGAAATTCCAGATGGTCATGGTTCAGTCTATCCTTCCTCTTCTGGAAGAAGATGATTGGATGTGCTCTGTAGAGCTTCAAGATGCATATTACCATATAAAGATGGACAAACAGTCAAGAAGATACCTCCACTTTCATATAGGAGCCAGTCACTACCAGTTTTGAGCCCTGCCCTTTGGTCTCTCTACAGCCCCCAGAGTGTTCACAAAATGCATGGCAGTGGTTATCGCTCACTTGCGACATCAAGGATTCCAGGTGTTTCCATATCTAGATGACTGGCTCCTTACCGCCCCCACCGAGCATTTACTGGAAGAAGCCCTACAGTATATTCTCTTAACAACTCGAAGCCTGGGAATCACTATAAACTGGGAGAAATCCAACACAACCCCAACTCAGTCTTTGGAATTCATAGGGGTACTTTTGGACACAAAAAATTTCACAGCATCCCATCCAGAACACAGAGTTCAGAGAATAAGACAACAAGTTTAACCATTGCTCTGTCACCACAAATTCCCAGCTTGATCTGTACTTCAGCTATTGGGGTCAATAGCAGCTTCAATCACCATTGTTCCTCTAGCCAGATTCCACATAAGACTTCTTCAATGGCTACTTCTCACTCAGTGATACCCTCTACAACATCCTTTGTCTTTTCAAATAAGTGTGACCCAGAGATGCAAACATGATCTACTCTGGTGGACGTCTCAAAATCCCCAAGAATGGTCTTACTCTTTCACCCCCCATCTACCGATGGCCACGGTGACCACGGATGCCTCCCTGATGGGGTGGAGGGGCTATGTCAGGGAAACTTGGTTCAAGGCACATGGTCGGAGACAGAGGCCCTTTTGCATATCAATGTCCTGGAACTGAGGGCGGTGCTTCTAGCGTTGCAAGCATTTCACTCCATCCTTCCATCAGGGACTATTGCGATTCAATCAGACAACATGTCAGTGGTCTGGTACATCAACAAATAAGGGGGCACCAGATCTTACCCATTATGCTGAGAGGCCTTGAGAATATGGCAATGGATGACAGTTCACAACTGCTTTCTTACTGCAATGCACATTCCTGGGAGCTCCAATGTGATAGCGGACAAACTGAGCATGTGCATTCTACAGCCTCATGAGTGGTCCTTCAATCCTCTGATAGCGGCAGAAATCTTCCACCACTGGGGCCAGCCTTGCAGCGACCTATTTGATTCCCCAACCAATTACAAGTGCAGCAACTACTTTGCCCTGATCCCCCCCATCGGGGACAGTCACCAAGGGACAATCTAGTCCACGCTTTGCCCTTGGGTCTTCTTTATGCCTATCCACCTCTTCCCCTCAACTCCCGATTTCTAAAGAAAGCACAACAGTTGAAGAGCAAAGTGATCCTCATTGCTCCATACTGGCCTCGACATGTCTAGTTTCCCTTCCTCTGCCTTACCTGCTAGATCAATCCTCAATCCATCACCAACATTGATCTCCCATCCGCAGGGTCTGATTCACCCTGATCTAACACCCCTGAAACTGACACCTTGGTTTCTCCACTTCCTATGATTGCCAGGCATGAAAACCTTTCATCCCCTGTGTGCAACATTCTTATTGCATCTCAAAAATCATCCACCAGACTAATCTATCTTAACAAATGGAAAAGGTTGTCTCTATGGGTAGCAGTTAAGCAAATAGACCCCTTGTCAGCCCTGGTCAAGGTGGTATTAGATTACTTGTCACATCTTTTCCACTCTGGGGTGTCTGCCTCTACTATCTGTGTACATTTAGCTGCCATCTCGAATTTTCATATTGATTTTCAAGATTCTTCACTTATGTCACACAGACTCTGTAAGACTTTTTTTGAAAGGGGTTATCCACCTAAAACCTCCCTTCAGAGAACCTGTACAACCTTGGGATTTGGCTTTGGTTCTGCAAGCTTTAACAGCTCCACCCTTTGAACCTGCATCCTCTTGTTATACAAAATATCTCTCTTGGAAAACTTTGTTTCTGATTGTAATCACATCGACCAGACAACTGTCAGAACTTCAGGCCTTATGCATTAAAAACCTTATCTTTTCTTCCATAAGGATAGGGTATCACTGAGAACCAATTCTACCTTTTTACCAAAAGTGGCGTTTCCATAAGGATAGGGTATCACTGAGAACCAATTCTACCTTTTTACGAAAAGTGGTGTCAGAGGGATCTATCAACCAGTCTATTGATCTGCCAGTGTTCTTTCCTAACCATTCTAACAAGGGAGAGTATTGCTTGCACTCCTTGGATGTTCATAAGCAAATATGATTTTATCTGGACAGAACAAAATCTACCTGTAAATCACACCGACTGTTTCTGGCTTTTTCTGGACCTAGACGGGGACATTCTGTATCAAAAGTTACATTGGCTTCATGGTTGAGAAATGATATCACCTTTATTTACAACAAAAACAATCCATTCTACAAGATCTATGGCAACTTCAGCAGCCTTCCATGTTAAGGCTTTCCTCAATGATATTTGCTCAGCTGCAACTTGGGCTAAACCTCATACACTTATTCTTCATTACAAATTGGATTGGCCTCCAGACGTAGAGCTTCCTTTGGTTCTAGGGTGCTCAGGAATGTCCTTCCATGAGGGCCACTCAGAAATACAGGTAGCTGGGGACTCTGTCCCATCAGTAAGGAATGAACGAAGATTCATTCATGTGTGAAGCCTCTGTGTCTGAATAAAACATATCAATGGTATTTTTGGTCCGTGTTCCTTCCAGGTACCTGTTTTTGTGAATGAATGAAGATTAACAACATCAGATAAAGAAGTTATGTCTTACCATAACGTTCCATCTGTGTTGTTGATCTTTGTTCATTCATTACTTTCCACCCTCTGTCCCCATCTGGAGGTTCTTGGTTGATCTCATGTACTCCTTTCTGGTAGGTCTGTTATGAGCACAGGTAGCCTCTACTTTTATCTATCAACTTGCAAACTCGATCTGAGGTAAAAGGGAGTAAAGTATTCTGGGTAGGACCTTGGCTCAAGAGTTTTTGGCTGACGCGAGCTTGATATTGGCCGGCTCGGTTCTGAGGACGGAACCGATAGCTTATCAGTAATGAATGAACAAACATCAACAACACAGATGGAACATTATGGTAAGACATAACTTCTTTTTCCGAGCAATGGCATCTTAGACTTGATATATACAAGTTAGATTTTTCAGCCATTCAGAGTCCATGCTTCAGGACTGTCTCTAGCAGGTCAAACATTTCAAATGTTTACAGAAACACTGAAACTAATACCATTAAAGAAAATGGTGGTGCACTAAAATAGTGGAGTGCAGTGGAAATGAGCACCTTTATAAGAAATATAATAAGATAAAGTAGACAGTATGATAAGTGAATAGTATAAGGAGGCTACTGGAAAAAAAGCAACATACAGGGAAATGAGGTGTAGGGTCTGGTACAATAAAACTAAATGAAATGTCTGGGAAGAAAAAAACAAATATGGTCATCTTACAGACCATAACAGACTTAGAGACTCACTTGCTAGAATAGCAAAGTATAAGTATAAGTGATATTTTATATATATTTATAAAAGAATTTAGGAAATGCTAAAATGAGATTTAGCTAGTACAGAAGAAAGTGGGTAAAGAAATATGAAGTTGCAGGTGAGACTGACATACAATAAATCATTTTGTAATATACCTTTGCAAAATAAAAGAAAGGTAGCAGACCAACAAAGGAAACTATAATGTTTTAATTTCATCACATCCGCTTCTAACTCAGTCTAATCTTTGTGCCAGGGTTGAAGAACTACCACCAGCTTCAGACACTGCGAATTACATCAGGAGCTAACTAAATCTTCATTGATTGGTTCTTTGGCTCCCAAGCACCTAACTTCCACTAAACATGGAACAGGACTTCCTGTAGCTTGGACAGTGTCCAGCATCATGAATCCTAGATGCAGAGTGGCTGGGAATGATCCTAAGCATAGACTGCGACTGACCAGCAGCATTATAAGTCTGTAGTTCTACAAATAATGAAAGTATAATTTTAAAAAAGAAAACATTTGGAAATTATAACCTGAAGTCCTGGTATGAAAAGATTAAATGAACTGTGCTTTTTCTTTACTGTGACTATATTTTGCTAATCTTACAGTTTTTAATACAAATATCTGTCCCTTATCCTGGCCAGTGCTTCACCTCCTATCCAGTTATGTCTAAGGTCTGACACATTGCAATTGAATACATTGAAAAACAGTAAATTCTGCTTAAAAGTTCCCAAGACCCCATGGTGCAAAATGAGAAATAGTCAGTAAGGTTTAGTAAAGGATAGAACCACATGTCCTTTTGTGAGAAAGTTGAAGGATTCAAAACACACACACACACACACACACACATACACACACACACACACACACACACATACACACACACACACACACACACACACACACACACACACACACACTCTCTCTCTCTATTTCTCTTTCTCTCTCACTGCTTCTATCTCTCATAGTCACTGATCTCTTTTAATAATCCTTAAAAAATATTGTCTTGTGCATTACCTGTCTGGAAATCTCATAATCTCTGTACATCACCTTTCAAAAGAAGGATTTTTTTACAGGCCAGTAAAAAAATCTCCAATTCATAGAACAAGGGCGCTGCTGCTGAAACTTCGGACTGGGAAAGAAGGCACAGTTTCAGGATGTGGTATTTAATACTGACACCCAAGCTGGCTTTATGGAGTTTATACATTCTCCCAGAGTCTGCACAGATTTTTGCCAGGTAGTTTGGCTTTCTCTCACCTCCCAAAATCATGCTGATTGACTAGCTAAGGCTGGAATGGGTGTATTAAGGATTAGGTGACATTAAAAAGCAAATGGAGCTAACAGAATAGGTGAATAGTATGCGTCTTGTTGTAAAGGAAGACAAGATGTACATTTACATTTATCTGCAATATCTAAATAAAATGAAGGAGAGTTTTATCCATTGCTTACTGCTGAAGAAGTGGTCTCAACTATGTCAAATGCCACATTCATTTTAATACATGTTATAAATAAAGAATTTTGGTAAATAAAACTGAATGACAGAAGCTTCAAATTGTGCATTGTTAATGAGCCATTAGGAACATATGGATTTCTTAAACTTGTGGCATTTTGTCAGTACTAGTGATGTAACATTGCACTATTTCACAGGTTTTTGAAAGCTTGGAAGTTGTAAATGATCCTATTATGTGTGGCCAGAGACGGAAGGCAATAAATTGATACACCTGCTGAAAAGAGTACGATAGTATAATTTCAAGTTAAATACAGGTCTGAATATGAGTCATATTCTCAAGCCAGAGAGATTGAAGACTGATAAAGAAAATTGCAGAGCAACTGTGCAAACACAGAAGTCAAAGGGCAGGCACATATTAAAGAAACTACTAGGAATGATACAGTAGCCTACAAAGTTTGTAACTAATATGTTTGAGATAAATATAGCTTTAAAAAACAATTAAAGCAGGGGTGAGCATGGGGATGGAACAACAGACAAAAGGTTTGAAATGTTCAAGAAATTAAAGAAGCCTTGATGCTGAATTATTATGATATAAATAAGAAAGTTTTGTTTCAAGTAGACACTAGTCATAATTGTGGGTCTATTTTATTTATTTATTTAACATTTGTTTGCCAGGATAGTCCGACTGGACAAAAAGTGCCAATTTTCAGCGGTCCTGGGGAGAAAAACTCCATAAGTTTACAGAGAGAAGAAAAATTTACAAAAGAGACATTACAGAGTAGTAGCATACAGACTGTAGACTTTATAGCTGTTAGTATACAATAAGAGGATATTCCCCCTTTTGGTTGAAAATACAATTGTACAAAATATACAGTAATAGTAGATAAGAACCTGGTAGAACATTGCAAGATATTTCACAATTGAATAAGAATATATAAATGTTTAAGTTTCCATATATAAATTCAAGCAAATATACATGTATGAACATATATATATATATATATATATATATATATATATATAGATCTAGGACGTTTGATCGAATGATCAAACGTCCAAATCCATAACCACCAAACACACTTTAAAGAAAGCGCTTTAACCGAAAAAGTGCTTTCATTAAAGCGTGTCAACAAAAAAAAAAAAACACAATTTACGTTTTTGCCCCCCACACCTCCCTACTTTAATATTCTCCCTCCGAGACCGCACTACAGTGGGGAAAAGGGATTTTTCCCTTATCCGCACTGTAGTATGGCCTCGGCAACAGCATACTTATGCGAAAGTGCTTATATACACACATGCACATACACATATACACATGTACATACACACACACACACACTCATATATAGGTTATTGCTCACACATGGATAGGTATAGTTAGATGGTGGTGTTTGTGTTGTCCAGGACAGATTGAGTGTGGAAATAGTGAGTGGATGAGACTTCAGGTGGTCAATTGCAGTTGCATAGATGGAGGGTGAAGAGGTATGTTTTAAGTAGGCTTTGAAGGAGGGTGTGGAGTTTTGTAGTCTGAGGTCGGGGGGAAGTTTGTTCCATATCTGTGCTATTTCATGGGCGAATAGTGATTCCCCGGAGTTCTTTTTGCATGTGATGGTTTCAATTAAGGCTTTGTTGGAGGACCGAAGTTATCTATGTTCGCTTACCAAATTAAAAAAAACCTGGAACTGCAAGACAAGGAAAGAAAAACAGTGAACTGGAAAAGCAGCGAATAAAGATAATAGTGAAATAAAATACAGTGAATGTCCATGGTTGGCCAACATTGCGCATGCAACAAACCAAGGTGGGATGATCCCTCAATTATATATACCAACTCCGAGATCGCACTACAATAGGGAATAGGGCAAATTTAGTATGTTTCCCTTCAGTTATCGTACGCATCACATTACTTCCTGGTTGTTGGCCAACTAAGGCCATCCGCTGAATTTATTTTTGAAGTTGTCATTGTTCGCTGCTTTTCCAGTTCTCTGTTTTATATTCATTCTTTTGTGGTTCAAGGTTTTTATAATTTGGTAAGTGAACATAGACCCACAATTGTATAGGAGCAGTGATCCTTCAAGATAACAAACCAGCTGTATATGTTAAGAACATTTATAAATGCACAAAAGATTAATGATCAGATAGAAAATTAATTGTTTGGAATACCATGTGCATGTGACAAATTACCTCAGTATGTCTATGGTAAGGAAGTTCCAGAAGAAACATTACAAACACTTACAAAACATATTCAGAAAGTCTTTGTACAATGCACTTCCAAGGCTGCAAAGGATATTACTTAATCAACAGAGTCAGAAGAACATCATCTGACAGTGCAGAGGACTAAAGGTTTGAGCTCTTAGTGTGCTACCTCTTGTGTCAAGGGTAGAGGGTTTGATTCCTTCTACACCCACGTACCTACTGTGTGACTCTGAGCAAGTCACTTACTCAGACAGTGCTCCCGGGTCATCCCCTAAAAAAGAACATTTGCCCAGTGGGATTACCCCGTCAACAAATAGGTAAAAAAGTATGATCTGGATGTCAAAACTGACCACACAAGGAGCAAAACACAGCAGATATGTTGAGTAAAACATTAAACAGAGAAGCATGAAGACTCAGTAGAAGAAGAACTACAGATTGTTTGGGAAATTCTACATTTACCCACATCAGAATAAAAAGTAAAAGAATTATATCCAAGGTCTGGTACTGAGTTACAAATATCAACTGGCCAAAGGAAAAATCATCACTAAGGAAAGAAATCCAGTCGTTCTTATCCTTCAAGGAAAAGCTGTGTTGTGCCCAAGGTTTAATTTTCAAAATTAACAAAATAACAGTTCCCAATCAAAAGTAAAAAATATCTTTGACAGTAGACATGAATTCCATCACAGAATAGTAAAGTGCAAAGAAGGATGACAAGATATAACTGACTTGCAAGGAAAGTTGAATCGGACAGAACAGCTGCTGCTGAGTTGTGCTATCTGCAATACATAATATAATAACAATTCAAAAGAAGAAATTATAGCATATCAAATACCAAGGCAACCGTGGAGCAGAGTAGGTACAGACCTGCTTTGGCTTAAAAAAGCCATACATTTTACATGTGCAGATTATTATTCCCATTTCTCCTAAACAGACAAATTGGCAGATGTAATAAGTGCAAGTTATGTTACTGCACCAAAGTCTATATTCTCAAGATAACCTGTCAATGACCTATAATACAAAAGTCTGATTTTCAGAAGAGTTGTTATGAATGGGAATTCAGATACATAATATCTAGTCTATATTTTGTGCAGTTTAAGAGATAAGTGGAGAGAACCATTTAGTGAAACATCTTAAGCGAAGCAGCAGTAGCAAAAGCTATGAGTAATATCATTTTACGTCTTTGTAATACAATGATACTGCATTGCAGAGACTCACAGCAACTCACTTAACAGACAGAAGTTTGAAAAGCAAATGATCTGTTTCAACTACTTTACTGCAATTTAAAAATCAATACAAAGTAAATGCAATGGTAGAACAGATCATAAGAAACTTAACTTTATTATCTGTATATCAAAAAACTATGAGGTTAAAGGTAAATTAAGAATATAAAAGCAATGGTAAAGTGAAGCTGAAATATCTGGCTAACCAACTGAACCAAGATCATGTATTATTTATGGAAAAGTTAGAGAACTGTATAAGAAGACAGAAAGTTGTACAAGAAGAAATGTAGTCATTTGTTTAAGGCAAATACAATTAAATTCAAGAAAGATGAGAAAGCAGAATTTTGCAACCAGCACTGTCACAAAAAATAAAGACTGAGAACAGTAGCAGGCAAGAGTTGCAGAGGGATGTTCCTATATTTATAGCACCAAAAGAGTTGTAGAGTACTAAGAAGTGTCCCAAACAGAACCACGTGTCAATTGAGAATAGTCCCATCACATTAGAAGACCAGTGAAGAAACCATTCAGACAGATGAGCAGAGCAAGATTTGATCATGATTCTAAAAACTGAAAATGCAAATACTGACATGCTCAAAAATGTTCTAATTTTCAGAGGACATTTTTTTGGTTCTCCACTTTGTGTTGAGGGTTTGCCATTCTAAAGACAATTGTATGTATAAGACATACATATGCATAACTAAGCAGAGGCATGTTCAAAATAATGGACATTCAGAAGTTATTGGTTGCCAAGGTTCATGTGGAAACATAAAAACTAAGTACACTTGCCATCCATTTTAAGACAGACATACTGCAGTGTGGTTGTGATACTTTCTGTAGACAGTAGGAATGTATGCATGACTCTATCAATACTGTTTCACATAAGTGAGTCATTGATGTGTGTGCTAAAAAAAGTTCTGAGTGTTCTCCCTTTACTGCAGGCTGGACAGCTTGAGGAAATATTAAATCTTGCTTGTTATACACATGTGTGCTTGGCTATTTTGTTACCTGTGTGCAATGATCTGACCTGTATTGTGCAGTTCTCCATTTCCAGCAATATGTATAATGTAGTTTGGGGTGGGGATGTCTCCATGACATTTATTAATACTACATATGATGTGGTATTAATAATGCCTATGATGTAGTTGTGATAATGTGAGGTACTGCCATCTATGCCAGGAGAAGTAGGGCAGTAGATATGTAACATATGTCAGCATAGCTGGCTGGAGTTTTGTAAAGAATTATATGTCATTTGTATATCAAACTGATTTATACAGGTACTTTTGTTGAAAATGTATTTGTAAAGCTGCTTGTTTTAAAAATGTATCAACAGTGGGTCCTGCTGGACAGAAAAGAAATACACCTGTATGTTAGACTGTACTGTAACTGTTGAAATGAACATTAATAGTTAATGGATACGGTGTTAATAGATGTAATGATATGGTCATCTTAGAAACAGCAGGTTTAGTGTCTGAAAATTGCTTGGGTAATATAGTCAGTCCACCAGACATTAGTAATGAGAAAAATAAATCTCTTTCTTTCGAATATAGCTTGACCTTAACCTTTAATTCCGACTTTTATTTTATTAAAGGAATTATTTCTAAAAATTGGAACATTATAAAGGAAAGTAAGGAATTATTAGATAAAGTATGTAGAGCACCTAAATTTACATTAAGACGGGATAGAAACTTTAAGCAATTACTGGAGAGTATCAATAACACCAAAAGTAAAGTAGTTAATAAAGGTATGCATAGTTGTGGTTCCTGTCCTTATTGTAAGTTTATTCTAGTGAGTAATTCCATCAATATCAATAATTTTGATTTAAAAAGCAAGTACAAAAATAATTGTAACTCCAAAATGGTTGTATGCTTAGCCAAATGCCAACTTTGCCCATGTTTCTACGTGGGCAAAACTGTTCATAGATTAAGAGATAGAGTCTATGAACATGTATACAACATAAAGAAATCCAAGTTAGATAAAGCTTTGGCTAAGCATGCATCTGAATATTCTACACATACTTTCAAATTCTGGGTGTTAGATCAATTAATACCTAATGTTAGGGGTGGCCCTTTTGATATCCAATTGGAAAGGTTAGAATTAGTATGGCAGATTAGATTGTATTCATACAACTGGCCTGGATTAAATGATATGTGTTCCATTATGGCATTGTTAAAACTTAAAAGTCTTAGTAGATAGGAACTTTATTGGATTATTTTAAACGTTCCTATTTTTTATGTATATATATATATATATATATATATATATATATATATATATATATTATGTATTTTTCAAATATTTTTCTACATATATATTTTTTATTTATATTTCTCATAGTTTATTCATTATATTTTTGTAATAGGGCATACTTTTTGGATATTACGAATGTAATTTATTTTTTATGTTAAATTTGGTGCTGTTTAGTTGCTTATTACAGGAACTGATTCTTTAGACAGATCTATTAATTTATTAATTTACATATTAACATATGTCTCTAAAAGGTTACTAATTTGATATATTTTTCAGTTAGACTAATCCTTTGATGTATATATTATTTATAATAGCATTTCATGTAGTAAGTTTCATTTATTCTTATACAGTTGGTTGTGTGCTAGTGAGGTGCCTTTAAAGTGCTTATATACTTTAATTGATGTATCAGCTGATCACTAGTTTCGGTATTTAAATGGCACTTTTACTGTTGTTCCTTTTCTGAGGAAGTTCGTACATAGTACGTATGAAAAGCGCTTAGTTATATAATAAACGGATTATTCTGGTTTGCCTGCATATCTGTGGATTTTGAAGTTTTTCAGTGTGTCTTATTGTATTTAGTTTGTGCTTGGCTATTTTATTTCCTGTGTGCAATGATCTGACCTGTATTGTGCAGTTCTCCATTTCCAGCAATATGTATAATGTAGTTTGGGGTGGGGATGTCTCCATGACATTTATTAATACTACATATGATGTGGTATTAATAATGCCTATGATGTAGTTGTGATAATGTGAGGTACTGCCATCTATGCCAGGAGAAGTAGGGCAGTGGATATGTAACATATGTCAGCATAGCTGGCTGGAGTTTTGTAAAGAATTATATGTCATTTGTATATCAAACTGATTTATACAGGTACTTTTGTTGAAAATGTATTTGTAAAGCTGCTTGTTTTAAAAATGTATCAACAGTGGGTCCTGCTGGACAGAAAATAAATACACCTGTATGTTAGACTGTACTGTAACTGTTGAAATGAACACTTTGTAACAGAGGATACTGGAAGAGAAGAGGTTAATCTCAGTCCAGCTAACTTTAAAAAATAGTCTGAAAAGAAATTACCTGGTTAAGGCCGTAAAGATTGTATCTTATAGTTTGGATTGCAGCCAGAGACAAAATGCCTCTGAAAACTAGGACTATGAATCCTACTGAATTGTCCTAAGGGGTGAACTAATTGCTAACCTGGAAGGGTGGAAGTTTATGAAATGGTTGCATAGCTTCCTGAAGCTATAACATATCTTAGCAAAGTTCTATGTGTATGTATTATGACACATATGTGCTAGATTCTGGTTCAGTTTCTAGTAAAGGAGGTATTGTGGGAACCAGAGTCAGATGACCAGATATATGTGATGTCATTCTGTAATCCAGCACTGAAATGATGTTTTAATACTAGATGGGACGGAAGTCTCAGGTCAGTCTGTTTATGAAACCTGACAAAGAAGGACCATTCACCCACTTCATCTTGCCTTGACCCAGTAAGTGATATAAGAGACAGTAATTCTTTATCTTTTTATAGTATTGTCTTCTGTATATGTGTGTGTACCTTTCCATCTGTGTTATTTTTAATACTTCTGGTGTTTGCTGTAAATAGATATTTAATATTTTCATGTTATTTTATTATTTATTATTAAATATATTTAAACTTTTCATTGTAGCTGATCTTTCAGAGAATATTTTAACCTTTGAGAGTACTTACATTTATCTGGTGACACTGTGGCCACTACTGAAAGCCTTGTTGTATTGGTTAAACACTACCATTTGTATTAGTATTAATTTTTCTCGGTATAATTGGCTACCCTTGTAAGAGCCTTATAGTAGCTGGCTTTGGAGTGTTCTGGTGGTAGTGGAACTACCTTATAGTCTCAGCATAGTTGGTGTGTGTGTGTGTGTGTGTGTGTGTGTGTGTGTGTGTGTGTGTGTGTGTGAGAGAGAGAGACAGCTACATGGAGCAGGGACACAGACCACTGGTTTGACAGAGAGGATGTTGGAGGACTCAACTCTATAGCTGTGTCAGATGGGAGTCTTATTTGGGGCCTGGAGAGAGAGACAGGGAAACCCAGCCCCAAGATTTAGTGTGTGCCTGTGTGCTCTTGAGGGAAATTGAGCTTGGTGCAGAGAGCTGCATCTGGAAATACTGTGTGTATCTATTTTTGTTCCAAGTGAACGTTTCTCACCGGTGTCCATGGTGAGGATTGGGACCTCTTGATCACTGGCCCAGAGGAAGGGATGTCATACTAGTATTAACAATGCTTGTGATGCAAAGGCTACAAATATTTTGGCATTTTGCAGAAAAATATTACCTCTTTTGAGGTATGTAGAGGCAATAAACACAACCATTATGGTCCATTTGTACTGAGCAGCTCAAATGAGGTTGCATTTATGTGACCATTACAATGAGTTACTGGATATTAAGGAATCACTTTTGTCATTCAAGAATGTGTATCTGTTTTGTGTTTGAATAGTGCATTTGCACAGGCCACAACTTAGTTGGCCATAAAAACATCCACCTTTTGGCATTCATCACCTGTTTGTTTCTATATAAATAATACTTATTGTTCATTTCACAGGATATGCTAAGTGCTCTATAATGCTGTGCTGCTTCTGTAAACACTGTTGTTCATGGCTCAGCTATCAGCACATGCTAAATGTCTGCAGTGTGCCTTCCAGTCTGAATAGATGTCCAGTGACCCACATCTTTTGTATCTGGAGACAGCATTTTGAAGAGTATTCTCAAGGTTTTCTGAATCCATCCCCAAGTGATTACATATCCCTTTGGTCAGTTCACTTTCTTCTACTTTGCTTAGTTTTTCTAAGCTTTCCTTAGACTTTTCTCTGTTCTCTAATGTACTACAAAATATTTTGCCACCTTAACTCAGTTTGACGTACTTTCCTTTCTTTTGATCATTTGCTGTGCAAACATCCTTCTCTTCATGTCCTCTCTCTCTCTTTCTCCTGCTCTTCTTGCTTCTCCTTATGCTTTCTGAATGCTGTGATTTACTCCTCCCCTTTAAATACCACATTATTTGACATCCGCCTGCTTTACTGAGCTGCTTTATGCTAAAATTCAGATGTGTCAAACTCAAATGACTTGAGGGTGCTTGACGTTAACTAAACTCAGGTGAGAGTGGGGAAAAACCTACTCATTCAATCATTCAGTCATTCTGAAAAAAAAAAGCCATTTGGCAAGTATGGAAAAAATGCTTTGAATGCATGTTTTAAACAATATGCATTTGATGTGGCACACCTCATCACTAAGGGTTTTTCATCCAGGAAAAAGGAGGACATTGTCCCACTATACTCATCCCTCATTAGACCCATTACAGAATACAACTCCCCGTTTGGTATGTACCTCTCAAGACATCTGCAACAACTGGAAAGGCCACAGAAATAACTCACTAAAAGAATCACAGGCCTAAAGCAGATGCCCTACGCTGATCACCTTAAGAAACTCCAGCTATACTCTGTCGCACATCACCTACTCAGGGGCAATCTCTGCTAAACATACAAGGCCATGTCAAACCCAGAGTTGCTGGACATGCTCCACCTCAGAGCCACATGCTCCAGGGATCTAAACCTTGTCATTACAATAAACAAAACATGCTGGAGGGATAGGTTCTTGATCCAGAGACTCCCCAGACTCTGGAATAGACTGCCCATATATATCAAACACAGCGCCTCTTTGGCCCTCTTCAAGAGGAACCTTGACGATTGGATGGGAGAAAGGAAATTCACCCCAGGGATCATGTCAGTTGCCCTGCTAGACAGGGGTCCAGGGAAGTAAATAGTGTGGGAAGAAATAGTCAGGGAATTGTTATGGGCTAGGCCTAGTACCAACCTATGAACCTATGTTTACTTTCAAAATGAAAAACCTTTTGTAATCTGTGAAAAATTATGACAGAATTAGCAGTAATAATCCACTGTTTGAGAAATGATTTCAGCAGTCATTAAATATTCTTCAAAGAGTGAGTCTGCCAAAAATGTGACTGGACAGACTACAGTGAAACAGGTTCATAACTATACCTTTAGCATGCAAGACTAGCAGATGAGATATTTTAGATACAAGCCTTTATGTACATGTTCATGTAGCATAGCTAGCTATATGTTAACTCATCATAAAATACTTGGTGGAATTAAAAGTCTGCAATGTGAGTGTAGGCTGGATTTGATTTTATCTAGGGAATGTCACTTACTTTCTGTATATCCAACCTTAAGAATCAAAATCATACAGCCATTCTTAGAATGTTACTTCTTGGAGCTCAAGAGTACAGTTGTGTACACTTACCATAAATGTAGATGTTCAAGTGTATTCACTGTTGCAGTCATTACATTTGGGTAATCTGCTGGCAGGTTGCCCTCAGTCGGCCTGAGTATCAAGGTCTTGGGTCCTGTGTCGGTTGCTGTCTCTTCTTCCATGACATCAGTAGTATAAAACAGGCAGCCAACTCCATTTTCTTTAGTTTTTCTTGCCCCAGATGTCAGGTGCCCCCCAAATGGGGGGCAAAAAAAAAAAAAAAAAAAAAATATATATATATATATATATATATATATATATATATAAATAACTATATATACATGCAATTGTCAAAACTTAAACTTTACCTTCATCTAAAAGCAAATACACCACAGAGGTTGTACAATATAGTGAAGGAAAGAGAGGCTGTAGAATAAAGGGGGATGGTGGGTGGGTAACCCGGACTGCAACAGTGAATACACTTGAACATCTACATTTATGGTAAGTGTACACAACTGTACTATGTTCTTCATGTTTCACTGTTGCAGTCATTACATCTGGGTAAAATCCCAAAGCTATGGATGGGAGGCTGGAACTAAATAGCATTAGGAGCGGCTATAAGGTCCTGCAGAACTGCAGTGGCAAAGCCTGCCCTGGACTTAGAGAAGAGAGGCAAATGATAATGCTTTGTAAAAGTATGAACAGAACTCCAAGTAGCAGCTTCTAGAATGTCTTTGGTTGGCACCCCTCTGAGAAAAGCTGCTGAGGTAGATGCAACCCTGGTGGAATGTGACCTAATGCCCTTGGGCACCGGTTTACCATGATGCAAGTAGCAGAAACGAATGCAGTGGCTTATCCACTTTGAAATAGTCTGCTTTGAAATAGCCTTTCCCTCTGATCCTGCAGCAAATGCCACCAGTAGCTGCTCAGACTTTCTTAGAGATTTGGTCCTGTTTAAGTAGAATCTTAGTTGTCTGTGTACGTCCAAGGAATGCAGAATCCACTTCCCCTTGTTCTGCGGATTTGGGTAAGTAGGCAGGTGAATGGTTTGGTTAAGAGCCACACTGGATACCACCTTAGGCATAAAGGAAGGCTTGGTCCTGAGGGACACCCTGTCTGGGTAGAATATAATAAAAGGCTCCACAGCCATGAGGGCCTGTAGTTCTGAAACCCTTCTTGCTGAAGTGATTGCCAGAAGAAAAGCTGTTTTCCAAGATAAAAACTTTATATCTGCAGTAGCTGCTGGTTCAAATGTAGGCAGAGTGAGCTTTTCCAGCACAAAATTGAGGTCCCATGCAGGAGTTGGTGATCTTCTGGGAGGCCTTAAATTTTTGGGCCCTCTAAGATACTGTTTTAGCAGAGGATGACAGAAGATGGGAGGCTCTGTATTGTAATGAGCCGAGATGGCAGAGGCATGGATTTTTACTGATGAAAAAGATAAGCCCTTGTCAAGAATCTCAGTCAAGTATTGTAAAATCTGAGGAATATTTGGCTTTGCTGTGTCAGTCCCTTGTGCTTTGTTCCAAGCACAGAATCTCTTCCATTTCTCAGCATAAGATTTTCTAGGCCTTCTGGCTTCCAAAATGACATCCATCACAGATTTACTGAGAGGTGTTGTTTGAATAATTACATGATCAGCCATGCTGCCAGGTTCAGAGTTTGGAGCTGATTGTGCAGAATTTGATTGTTCTGCTGAGACAGTAGATGAGGTGTTTGAGGCAAGTACCAAGGAGGGAGTTGAGACATATTCCTTAGAATTGGGTACCAGTGTTGGCAAGGCCAGTCTGGGGCAATTAGGATCATTTTTGGTTTTTCCTGTCTGACCTTTAGTAGGACCTTGGGAAGAAGAGGCAGAGGATGAAAGGCGTAGACTGATAGGTTTTTCCAACTGAAGGATAGGGCATCCACTTTCCATGCTTGTCTGTGATAAGTCCTTGTGCAGAATTTGTCCAGTTGATAGTTCTGGGGAGAGGCAAATAGATCTATGTCCCGGCTCCCCCATTTCTCTGTTATCATGTTGAAGACTTGTGGATCCAGTTTCCACTTGTAAGGGTCCATAAGATTTCTGCTTAGGTCGTCTGCCAGAGTATTTTGTTTTCCTGGCAGGAATTGAGCTTGAAGATGTACTTGGTAAGTCAAGGCTGTGTCCCACAGTGCCATGGCTCATCTGCAAAGAGGGTAGGAATGTGTGCCCCCCTGCTTGTTTATGTACCACATAACCGTGGTGTTGTCTGTCTTTATCAGTAGTTGTCCTGGATGAAGTAAGTCCTTGAAGGCTGTCAGGGCATTCTGAACAGCTAACATCTCTTTTTTGTTGATATGCAGATGCATTTGTTGTGGGCTCCATATGCCCTGAATGCATCTCCCTGCCAGATGGGCCCCCCAAGCATAGTCTGATGCGTCTGTAGTTAGGGTTTGGTTGGCAGGGGCTAGAGTGAAAGACCGTCCCATGTTCTGGTGACATGTCTCTGCCCACCAAAGAAACTCCTGTTGTAGGCAGGGAATGAGAGGAATCATTGTTTCCAGACTGTGACAATGCTGACTCCATAAACTTTTTAGGTACCACTGTAGTTTCCTCATATGCAGTCTTGCATATGGAATCAGTAGAATACAGGATGCCATGAACCCCAACGCCTGCAGAATTTGTCTTGCAGATAACAGGGTTTTTGTTGCCATCTGTTTGTAGTAAATAGTCAGTTGTCTTTGTTTGTCTAGTGTAAGATAAGCCATCTGAGCAGTTGTATTTAAGCTTGCACCCAGGAATGTAATATTTTGAGAGGGTACCAGTTGTGATTTCTTTTCGTTTATTGTGTACCCTAGGTATGTTAGAAGCCTTTTCACAAACGCCAGATGCTGAAGAAGAATGTCCTTGTTTTCTGCTTGAATGAGACAGTCATCCAAGTAAGGATAGATTTGTATACTTCTTTGTCTGCAAAATGCAATTACTGGTGCCAGGCACTTTGTAAAGACCCTGGGCACAGTAGATAAGCCAAAGGGCAGTGCAGAGAATTGGTAATGCATAAAACCAGCCTTGAAGCAGAGGTATCTTCTGCACGATTCCCTTATTGGGATATGCAGGTATGCCTCTTTTAAGTCTAGGGTCACTAGCCAAGCATTCTTGCCCAGCATGGGCAGAAGCTGCTGCAAAGTTAGCATTTTGAATTTTGGTATGTCCAAGAATGTGTTCAAAATTGATAAATCCAGTATTGGACGCCAGGCATTGTCTTTTCTGGGTACCAAGAACAGTCTTGAGTAAAACCCTTGTCCTTTTTCCTGTTCTGGTACTGACTGAATAGCCCCCATATCCATGAGGGACGTAACTTATTTCTGTGCCTCTGCCCATTGATTTTGTGGCAGATCTGGCCAACCATTTGGAATTGGCAAGGTATGAAAATGAAATCTGTATCCCTGGGATACTATGTTTAGTACCCACTTGTCCTGGGTTATTAACTGCCCAATTGTGAACATGAAGTGCTAGTTTTCCCACTAATGGGGCTGCCAAAATATAAGTGCTTGGTGATGGCAGAGGGAAGTCATTGAGACTGTTTACTGTAGGGCTGTGCTTTATTTCCTCCAGATTTGGAGGTAGAGGCACCCTATTGCTATGACCTGTAAGAATCTTGTGATTGGTATCCAGAGCCTTTTGAGCGTCTGGATTTGCCCCGTGAAGCTCTGTCGGACACAGGAAAGGACCAATTTTTTTGTAGGCCAGTGTCTACTGAATCTTGGTGGCTGCACTTGTAAGAAGTCTTTTACAGTTTGTATAGACTTAGCTTTGTCTTCCATTTTCTTTAAAACCTCTTCTGCCTTATTACCAAACAGAGTATCATGCTGTAAAGGTGCATCCAACAATTTAGCTTTAACATGATCAGGCAAATTTTGCTCCTTGAGTCAGGCATGCCTCCTAATCACAGATCCAGTAACTGCGGCCCTGCGGGAGGCCTCCAAGGAATCAAAACCACATTGCAAAGTATGCTTTCCAACCTGTTCTGCTGCATGCAATAATTCCTGTAATTCTTTATTTTCCACACATTCAGAAATCAACATCATTTTCTGCTTCAATAATCCCATAACATGCTGTTGATATTTAAGCATATGAAACTGGCAGATTAAGGCCCTAATTGCCAAGGTTGCAGACGTATAAACCTTCTTTCCCCATCTATCCAGCGCCCTGGAATCTCTATCAAAGGGGGTAGGATTCTTAGCTGTTGAGGCCTTTACACCTTTGGGACCCTGAGAGATAGTTTCAGTGTTTTTGAATAAAAATTTGTGCGAGTCAGGAACCCTGTAAAATCTGTCTGGCTTGCTAGGAGCTGGAGGTAGGGAATCTGGAGTCATGCTTGATTCCGAAAACACATCATTAACAATGTCTAATACAGGAGGTATGGCCAAAGGCCTATGCTGAGGAAGAAGGAGGAAATCCCTAAGCCTCTTTTTTGATTCTGAGAAATCTTGACTCTCCCAATGAAAATGTTCCCTCAAAGTATGCAAAGTTTCTCCAAAGGAATAATCTTTAGGAGGAGATGCAGATGGCATGGATTCCTCTGCATCTGAATCCTCATAGGGTGGTATAAAAAATTCCTGATCAGAAGAGGAATCAGAAGAAATAGAAACCTGATCTGAAGATTCATAATCAGTGTCTTGCCTAGGCCTCTTATCGGGGGGGTTGGGAATCCATGATCAAGGTAATTAAGTCTTCAGCCATTTTAATCAGCTGCTTTTTGGGTATAGAGGCCTGAGCACGTGGCTCATGCTTCAGTTTTTTGGCCTTAGAAGTTGCTTTTGTCTTTGTTTTTGAAGCTGGCATCAGTTTTATATAGAAATGCTGAGGCCTGAAGACACCCTCAGAAGCCGGTGCCTGCTCAGCGGCTCTGGACCCATCCGAGGGAGAGACATCCGCGGGTACAATACTTTGAGAATCTCCCGGTGTGCCGGACTCCACATGGGTCTCGGTAGAGGCCTACAACTCAAAAGTAGCGGGTATCAGGGGCTGCAAAAGTGCCTCACTGAGTACCGGTGAACCGGCGACTGGCTTAGGAGAAACTTCGTTGTCGGTTTTTGACCTCAGCGGTCTGTCTCTGTCCT
The DNA here is from genome assembly GCF_019279795.1 of Protopterus annectens. Classification (NCBI taxonomy): domain Eukaryota; kingdom Metazoa; phylum Chordata; order Ceratodontiformes; family Protopteridae; genus Protopterus; species Protopterus annectens. The sequence goes on along the minus strand of NC_056748.1, from coordinate 424,826,473 downwards.
TTTCTTTGTGTTTTTTGTGAACTCCAGTAGTCGGATTGCTATCCAACGACATTTCAGGGTAGTTAAATCTGTATCTAAAATATTCTGAAGCAAAGATATACCGACGCTTAATAGTGCGTTGGTTAAATCTAGCACAAAACTGACAGCAAGACACGTTACGATCTGGGCCTAGGCAAGGAATACAGTACAAATGAAAATCCTTATGCGGTATTTGCTTCCCACAAGTAATGCAATTATTAACTTTTACTGACATCGGTATGGAGCAAGAAAAAGTTTCCCCAACGGGGTACTTAGCTTTAATTGAAGACTTCAGTTCTGAAACTCTAATTCGAAAATTTCAGGTGTCAGCCGACTGGCACTTGAGAACTGCTTCTGCTTCGGGCACTGCGCAGCAAGAAAGACTAAATAAAATGGCGTTGGCTGCCTGTTTTATACTCCTGATGACCTGATGTCATGGAAGAAGAGACAGCAACCGACGCAGGACCCAAGACTTTGATACTCAGGCAACTGAGGGCACCTGCAAGCAGGTTATCCAAATGTAACAACTGCAACAGTGAAACACGAAGAACATCAGGCCAATAGCAGTAGCAATTACAATCTAAGTACTCTGCTATTTGGCCTGTTTTGAACTCCAGGAAGTCCATCTCTCCTTGGATCTGCAGTCAAGCCAATGAGAGAGACAGAGAAGTTACTATAGGCAATATGAGCAACAAAATCAAGCATTTTTCAGTGTGGTTCAGATACCAAATTAGACATTTTTTAACTTTTTTATTAAGAAAAATAGTCCAGATGTGGGAAAAGCTGTGTGGGCTAAATTAAATGTGTAAAAAGCCACATATGGCCCATAGACTGGCAGTATGACACCACTACTAAAATTCATAGTCTCTTAATGGTACATTTTAATCTGATCCATTGTTTTTCCATCCTGCCTTTTATTACTGCCAATAATGTTTTTTGAGACCTTCCCATGTTACTAAAGTCAGCAAACCTAAAGTATAGTACACATGCTTTGGGATTGCATGACTCTGCAACCATATGTACTGTATATGCTAAAACATACTGTTTGGTAGCAATTCTTCCAGGGTGGTTAATAACTTCTATTTTCAGTATGGAAAAATAATTTGGTATGAAAAAAAATGACAGGTTATGTGAAAAATAAACTGGAAAATGTAAATCAAAACAATAAAGTGCAGTACGGTAACAAAGAAGGCACATTAGGGCTCATTACGAGACAGTCCGAAATTAGGAACTGAAAGGTGACAATAACTAGTACATTTATAACTCAGCTACATGGATGTAATGTACAAAGTATGGGGAACACTGGTGCTCTTAACAACACTAAGGGAGATAAAGTAGTGCAAAAACAGTAGTTCAGTAATAGGTTGTTCAGTTATTTGAAGAATAAGGCTGTGGGAAATACAGTTCAATAACTCAGTGGTTAGGGTAAAGGAATTTTGTGTAATCTTGAGGAAAGCACATTTGTCTGTTCTTAAAGATAGGATAGAAAGTAAAAAAGTAATATACGTTTTATCTTGTTATGAAGTTCTACATAGTTCAAACCTACTTGCAGGACAATGGCCACTTATTACTCATTTAGATTTCTTTTCTAACCTTGAAGACCCTCATCTGGCCATACATGATAATATAATTATGCCTTCTGGGAACAATATTTTTTTTGCCCATAATGCAGTCAGAGGGCACAGCTAATGAGATAATAATGTCATTTTCTCTCATTTTGATATTAGATCTCCATTCATGTAGAATGGAAGTAATGAGAAATAATTCTAAAGTTGAAAAGCCTAAGTGTCAGTGACTAGTTTGCAGTGACTCTTATCGACTTGTTCTGCTGTTTATGTGTACCACATTCTGAACAAAGTGCTTGGTGAGATGAGAGCAAATAGCTCAGATAACATAGGCAGCCATTAACAACTTCAGTAGTGTCATAAATACCATCAAGCAAAGACCCTCTCTGAAGAGAAGTGCTCTGCCATCAAAGCTACAAAATGTAGAGAGAAAAAGAAGAGGAACAGAAAGAAAATAGGGGACCCTGACAACATGCAGCTCTTCCACTGTAAAAATCTAGAATGTCTGTGGACAGTCTGTCTCTAGGATCATATTATTGAGTTGCCCTGTGAGTATCAGTGAATTGTAGTGATTTGTGGATTAAGGGATTGCTGGCTATTTTTTTATATTCTACATATCTTTGGGACATAAAGCCAAACCTTAACTTCACTACAAACCACTCTCCAGGAAACCAGAAAACTTCTTACCTTAATGCCCAGAGTTTGTTCACTGTCCAGACCAAACATTATTCTATAATAACCCAAAACCATTTTGTCTGGACTTTCCCAGCTTATCTGGATACAAAAGGCAAACTCCTGAATTTTCAATGATAAAGATGGTGAAGTAATTACTGTATAGATATACAGTAGTAGAACTGACATTTACAGCTCATTTCAATTTATATCTTTACCTATCCTGTACAATGACATTCTCTTGTCCCAAAGTTTCCTTGAAAGATGTTTTACTCCCCATTCAATGAAACTCCATCTTCTGCTATCCTTTTCAGTTCAACACCATTATTCAGATTTCCCTTTTTACTATGTCTTCCCTAATCTCCTCATACAGGCTCTTCACATCTAAGGATTTCAGTGCATTTGTAGTTTTTACCTTGGAAGCCCTATTCACTATCCCCACCCTCTTAATTCAGGAAGCTTCTGCCCCAACCACTAAATGTAGAAATGCTTCAATATTGGCTGGATCCTTCCATCTCCAGCACAAACTCTGACCATGTTCATGTCCAGTGCAGAGTCTACTGCAAGTGAAATTCATTATATACAGTAATTACTTCACCAAATAAATATGTCCCTAGACTTCTCTGACTTTTATATTAAACATCAAAATATTAGTTAAAGCATTGTCTCCTAAACTGCTCCAACAAAACATCACGCAAAGTCTGCCACAGTACAATCTGAGAAACCTCTCCTAGTCAGGGTCTTCCCTCTGAGCACCATACTGCACATATCATTTATTTTCTGCTCTTGTCATTAAACGTTTGCAGTCCCTAACCAGCCACCTCACTAGCTAATCTTCCTTCCTGCCTCTTGAAAACAATTAAAAAATTAGCTCCAAAACAAAGCTGAATGTGTTCTTTTCTGTCGACAATATCACCTAATGTCTTGATCCCTTAACTGTCAATTTTCTAATACCGATTTTATTACAATCTAATACCGATTTTATTACCAGCTGTTTGTTTTTTTTAAATTGTGTAGTAGGTGATTGTTATGTATGATTTTACACTATGTGAAATTCTATTTAGCCATTACATTGTAATTATTGTTGTTTTTTTCACATTCAGGTTCTACTCTTACAAGATGTTTTCCATTGCATTTTAGTAAATTCATTCATTCAGGCTGTACCTGTAAACAAACATAAAATGAAAGTAAAATAAAAATATAACTTCTTCCTAGCCATTTTCCATATACCATTTTCTTTGTTTCTTACAAAGATCTTATACTGAAAGCCAGACTTTATACATTATGCCTCATATATATATACATACATATATATATATATATATATATATATATATATATATATTCTACACACACACACACACACACACACACGCACACACACACACACACGCACACTTCCTTTTTCTTATTTGCAACTTATTTGAATAGTTCATACTTTCGAGACTTTATTCTTTGTGATGCATGTATTTGCTACTCCATCTCATATCCTTTTCCTCTGTCTTTTCTATACTATAATTTCCTCTGTCTCTTACTATACTTTATTAACCTTCCCTGGATGTCCTGCCTTTATGTCTCTTTACCAACAAAACAATGTCCATATTTGCGAAAATGGAGTAAAAACTTCTTTCTACAGCTTAACTGTGTATGCTATTTTTACCCTTGCTCATTATTTTATACACTTAGTTCACTTTATATGGAAACATGCCACTGTTACTACCACATCTCGAGAATTTCTTTAATCAGCATTTTGCAATGCACAGAATAGCAGTGTCCATCATTCCCTGTTCCCTCCCCCTTTATTCTTACTGTTCCAGTAAAATCACAACTCTGTCATAACACTGACTCTCCTCTAAGTAGCATTGTCTTCAAAAACATAGATCAGGTAACTAACACTACTGTTTCTGTTAAACTACAACAGTTCAGCTACTATGTACTATGAAAGAATATCAAGGTCATTGTGGTTATTTGAAAGCTAGCAAAGACAACAATGCCTTTTCAGAAAAGAGGTTAAGAGAAGCAATAACAAGACACCTTCACAAATTACTCTGAAGAATGGGATATGTAGCACTACTGTAACTAGTTAAAAAGAAATAAGGAATTGTACTGTCAAGTTAGGTTTACTAAGTATATTGTTGTGTCTTTCGGCTTTACCCGGTTAGGGGTCGCCACAGCAGAACTCCGGTCCGCTAATGATTGGCAGTAGATTTTTACGTGCCGAGTTGCCAGCTCTGACACACAACCTTCAACAAAGGTACGCCCATTCACGCATATCTCCACACAGAAGACGCTCTAGCCGAGAGTCAAACAGGACAACGTCTTACTGTGAGGTGACAACGCTACCGCAGCACCACCACCGCAGTCAAATAGTTTACTAAGTATAATGGTGAATAATGCACTTTTAGAGAAATTATGTAACAGGTAAGAGGCAAAGAGTGAAACAATAAACTTTGATGGGAAAACCTGAGGCATTGCTTAGCTTCCCGGTGCAGTTTTATAAAAAGGCAGTCACTTAAGACTCCACTATTATGAAAGGCACTGCAATACTCCACTATTACGAAAGGCTTTGAAATATTAAAAAAAATATGTCATAGATGGAAATCATTGACTGTTCTTAGAATCTTAGTACAGTTAATTATAAAACTCGAAATGATCCACAATTATACTGTTTATCTAAATTAAGCATTAAGCATACAGAATGAAGTATTATCATGTACAATAACACAGCTATAGGAACAGGAGGCTTCTAAACACACTTTGTTAAATGTATGATAACAGTAAAAGTACTGCAGGCTTTGCACAACATTTATGAAACAGTGAGCAATATGCAATGATGCTAAGTTTAGACACTAAGATAAATAAATAAATACATACATACATACAGTACATGCATACATACATACAGTACATACCTTTAAGAACATTTAATAAATTTCTGTTTCCTTTCTTAACCCCGCTACCTTCTTCTTCTTTCGGCTGCTCCCGTTAGGGGTTGCTACAGCAGATCAACTGTTTCCATTTCTTCCTGTCCTCTGCATCTTGCTCTGTCACACCAACCACCTGCATGTCCTCTCTCACCATATCCATAAACCTTATCTTAGGCCTTCCTCTTTTCCTGTTACCTGGCAGCTTCATATTTAGCATCTTTTTCCCAATATACTCTGCATCTCTCCTCGGCACATGTCCAAACCAATATAATCTTGCCTCTCTGGCTTTGTCTCCAAACCTTCCAACCTGGGCTGACCCTCTAATATACTTATTCCTAATCCTGTCCATCCTTGTCACACCCAGTGCAAATCTTAACATCTTCAACTCTGCCATGTCAAGCTCTGACTCCTGCCTTTTTGTCAATGCCACTGTCTCTAACCCATATAACAGAGCTGGTCTCACTACCCTCTTGTAGACCTTCCCTTTCACTCTTACTGGTACTTGTCTGTCACAAATCACTCCTGACACTCTTCTGCACCCACTCCATCCTGCCTATACTCACTTCTTCACCTCTCTTCCACACTCACCATTACTCTGAACTGTTAATCCCAAGTACTTAAACCCATCCACCTTCGCCACCTCTACTCCCTGCATCCTCACCATTCCTCTATCATCCTTCTCATTCACACACATATATTCTGTCTTAGTCCTGCTGACCTTCATTCCACTTCTCTCTAGAGCATATCTCCACCTCTCCAGGGCCTCCTCCACCTGCTCCCTACTCTCACTACAGATCACAATGTCATCTGCAAACATCATAGTCCACGGGGACTCCTGTCTGATCTCGTCTGTCAACCTGTCCATCACCACTGCAAATAAGAAAGGGCTCAGAGCTGATCCTTGATGTAATCCCACCTCCACCTTAAACGCTTAACCCTGCTACCTTAAGGGAATTTATGTCTTTTGGAAAATTTAGCAGCTATTACAATTAATTCAAAAACACTGGCAAAACTAAAGCCAGTGGATTTGTGGGTAGGATTTTTTTTTCTTTTGGGTAAACGTAGTTAGAAAAGTATCTTCTTTATTTCCATTTCCTTCTGCCCTTTAATTAAGTTAATAGCAGAAGCAGCTCACCTAAATCTGAATTTTAGGAGAATAAAAGTCAAAGGTCTGAAACCTAAGGTAGAAATTTGCATTCATTATAATTATTTACTTGACAGAAACATCTGGTGAGCTACTGGTTTCCAGAGGGCGTATTATTCTATGCTTTCAAAATACACTTTGAACATTACAGATATTTTGGACAGTTGAAAATAAAATCTGATTATGGCTGAAATAAACAGACAGTTGGAAATAAAACATGACCAGGGCTGAAATAAAACAATTACTTATTATAAAAATGCTCCCTGAAGACTGTTGCAGAAATAGTCTCTCTCTGCACCTTTGTGGACAAATTTACTTTGGAGACTAAAGGATGCAGCTTGTTCATAGGTTCATAGGTAGGTACTAGACTATCTGCCAGAAGGCATTTATAAGCCTAGCCAGAATGTGCTGGCTTTCGCCGTCCCCTTAGATTAGTTCCCTGTGCCTCTGTCCAGCACAGCCATTGAAGTGATCCCCGGGGTAAACTTTCTGTTTCCCATCCACTCGTCAAGGTTTCTCTTGGAGTGTTAGTGAGGAGCTCTGCCTAATGTACACTGGAATCTTGTTCCAGAGCACAGGAAGTCTTTGGGACAGGAATCTATCCCTCCAGCATGTCCTATTTATTGTTGTGGTGAGGTGTAGACTCCTAGAGCGTGTGGCTCGAGGTGATATGGTTTTCTTTAGGTGGAGCATGTAAATTAATTCTGGGTTGGACATGGCCTTGTATGTCAGGCATAGTTCACCTCTGAGTAGGCGGTATGCAACCGAGTATAGCTGGACTTTCTTCAGTCAAGCTGCATAGGGCATCTGTTTGAGGCCAGTGATCCTCTTGGTGAGGTACTTCTGTGGTCTTTCCAGCTGTTGCAGGTGGCTTGTAAGATACATCCCAAATGAGGCATTGTAATCTATGATGGGTCTGATGAGTGATGCGTAGAGGGGCACAATGACATCTTTTGATTTAACCCTTTTGTGATCAGGTGGGCCACATAGAGGATTTTCTAACCACTTTGGCAATGTGATTATTAAAGGAGAGATTACTATCTACTTGGGTGCCCAGATCCCTTATTACGTCTTCCATATTTAGGGGGCTACCACCTATGTGATAGTTTGGGGGTACTTTGATTTTTCCAAAGGGGATGACTATGCACTTTTTGGCATTTAGCTTGAGGCCATGGTTTTGACACCAGGTATCTGTCTCAGTGAGACCCTTTTGGAGGATGTGTATGTCAGCTGGAGAGTCAGTTATAGCCCCTAGTTTGCAGTTGTCTGTGAACTTGGTCAGCCATAGAGCTCCTGTGCTTGCCTGTACTTCTGAGAAGTATATGCTGAACAGGAGGGGTCCTAGGACTGAGCCCTGGGGAACGCCACTTGTAACCGGTTTACAGTCAGACCTAGCTCCTGCAACTCTTACCATGTGGATTCTGTCCGTGAGCCAGTTGGCAACCCATCTTGTGACATAGGTGTTTATGTTTAGGCTGGTGAGCTTGTCTATAATACCAGAATGGGGAATGGTGTTGAAGGCCTTTGCGAGTTCTAGGTAGGCTGTGTGGACCACCTTTCCCTCATCTATAACCTTGGTAACTGTCTCAAAGAAGTCCACCAGGTTTAGGAGGCATGATCTGCCCTTAACAAAGCTGAACTGGGTAGGGTCCAGTGTTTGAAGGTTCCCTGTGTCTCTGTTAATGAGCTCCATGATGATGCACTCCACAGCCTTGCAGACCAAGCTAGTCAGGCTTATAGGGTGATAGTTCCTGGGATCTGTTGTGGCTCCACCTTTGTGGAGTGGAATAACCATTGCTATGCACCACTCTATGGGCATGTAGCCTGTGGAGAGGCTAAGTTTGAACAGTGTGTTTAGGTGAGGGGTTAGTTCATCTTTGAGCTCATGTAGGACATGGCCTGGGACACCATAAGGTCCCATTGATGCTGTATTTTTGGCTTTGGACAGGGCTGTTTTAACCTGAGTGTCTGTGATTTCAGGGGCACTACATTCTTCTGGTATGGTTATGGGCCCATTTGGGGGTGAGAGGGGGGTGACGTTTGCACTGAACCTGTCTGCCAGGATGTTGGCAATATCGGTTGGTTCAGTGTATTTTGTCTCATTCTGCACTAACTCTGAGCAGATCTGAGAATTGCCACTTAGATACTTGACATAGTTAAATAATGCCTTGTGGTTATCCTTGGAGTCCTTGGCAATTTTTCTTTCGAAGCTAGCCTTAGATGATTTTATGAGGGTTCATAGTTTCTTGCTGATACTGATCAGGGATGTCTTTCCTTCTTGGGATTTTACTCTTTTCTGTACTAGTTTCTTCCTTCTATTATACAGCTTGTTTATGGCAGGGGTCCACCAGACTGGTTTCCTTTTCTTGGAGGAGTGAGTCTTGGTTTTGCTTGGAATAGCACGATCCATGCATTCTTGTAGGTGCCCGTAGAGTGCATTAGTAAAGGATTTTGCAGCTTGGGCAGCGTTATCCTTTAGCATGGGGGCTTTGAAACTTTCCACCTCGGTCTTAAGTAATGTGAACTTTGCTTTTGAAAAATTTTTCATGGTGGTTCTTTGGGTGGAATGTGGATATCCTAGCACCCAACAGGCAGCTAGCAGTAACCTTCTCCTTGTTCAGCCTAGTGAGTGGGACAACAGTGTGCCTTACTATAGAATCAAGTATTATTAGTGTGTTGGGTATATTATTTTGCCTTAAGGGCTGTGATTGTGTGGCACACTGGTTTTGTGAAGTATGTGTTTCATGGTTTTTGTTGTGGGGTGGATGTTGCTTGGGTGCCTGCTTTGGAGGTCTCTGTTGCTTTTGCAGCTTTTTATTTAGAGCCTCCGAGTATGTCTTTGTGTATTTATGTGTGTTTTTTGCCAGTGCTGGTTTCATAGGTCTATGTGAGACTGGTGGCGTGATGCAAGTAATTCCCTTCTTCTCTTGACTGTCTGGTCCAGTCTTGGGTTGAGAGAGCTTAGCCTCCAGTTTGGCTGTATAATTGCATCTCTCGCATGTGTTAGTGTTTGGTGGTAGGAGGACAGGGTTGTCTGTGTACATGAGGCAGTTGTAACATTGCCTCAAAATGCCCAGATTCACCAGTTGGACCGGAGAGTACACCTAAAACTGCCCTTTGGACATGCCTGGATAGATACAGTGAACTGTTTTACTGATTGGCTTGTAAGGTCGAATAGATAGCCTTGTCCTTCTCTACAGTATATGGGGTCTAGTGCTGAGGTTTATTAGTGCTTGCTATGAGTTTTGAGCAAGTGCCGGGCTGAGAAGTGAATGGTTTGAGTGCTTAAGTTGAAAGTTTGTCTAGTTCCAAGGGAAAAATTGAAGAATAGACTTTGTGGAGCCGGGAATAGTTATACCCTAGCTAACTGGCAGTGCCCGGCGGGCAAAACCACGCAAATGTGGATTTTATAGCAGGGAAATGAAAGAGATAGAAATTAACCCAAAATGGCCAATAAACTACTAATTTCTGGGCTAAAACCACTCCTCCAGGGACAGATAGGCTGCTCAAAGCTGCCCTCTCTCACAGGTGAACAGAGAAACTTCCTCCTATCCAAGTAAGGTATGGGCAAACACAGAAACTTGTAACACAGCCCTGAATTCAGCACTAACCTGAAAACTGGACTATACTAGCTCAGAAAGGTGGGAAAACAAGTACATTTTTTTTTTCAGAAAATAAAGCAGATGCAATCAAAAAAACACTTTAAATGCACAGAAATGGCTATCACACTTGAGTGTGTAGCCTACAACAGTTAAACAGGTAATTTAAACACAAGGGTAGAAAGTATTGACCAACCACAGGTCTGCTGTTTATCCATCTGGGAGAAGGGATCTGGCTTCTGTCAAGGCTCTGTCAATATATAGCTGTCCTCAGGCTATGAGGCAAAGCCATAGGAAGAATGGAAATTTAAGCTTTAGCATTATGTCCCTCTAATAAGTACTAATGATGAATACAGTCACAATGAGACCAACATTCAAGTCTGCTAACTTAATTTCTCCAAAAATTATATAAATTAACAACTACAAGTCAAGGGCAAAAAAGAAGCCAAATGAGCTGAGAAAATCGGCAACAACCAACTAGGTAAAAGGAAGAAACATTATAAAAAACAAAGGCAGGATTTTAGGCCATGTATTGCCCCTTTTGAAGGGACAGACAACCCTTCACAAGTTACTCAATTTAATATATATATATATATATATATATATATATATATATATATATATATATATATATATATATATATATATATATATATATATATATATATATATATGTATATACATATACTAAACTATTAACAAAACATACATCAACTAGATGTTAGCTGGCATTAGTATCATCTTTCCCTCTATAACAAATTACATGTCTAATAAAGAGTATCTATTACTAAATATGTTTGACTAACACTGCCATTTAGTTTCAGTCTGCAAGAATAAATCACTAAAAGTACAGACTCTTTAGAAACAGTGAAATATTTGCAATTAAAACTTCAGGTACACTGTGAAATCATTGCATGCTTACTTATTGTAATTTACATGCTCCTAGTTTTTATATCTCTCATCTCCCCCAATGGTTGGCAAAGTATCAACCATGACTGGGACAGTGGCGATCACTACTGTGGGGAGAGAGTTAGGAGATGTGTGATCTCACATGAAATCAAGGGTTCATGCTTGGAATGCCTATCCCAGTGGACACAAAGATTTGCATAGCATTAACCATCGTTGTTATGGAAGAATTCAACACTGAAAGAGGGATATGTTAGGATTGTTTCAGATGTCATTCTCACAAATTCTACACCACTACTTTGACCTGATGTTGCAGCATGCGGAGGAACACATACATAAGAGGAAAGGAGCATGATTATGTGGACATTCTAATAACATAGCCCATTCCTTTGGGAGCTAGTGATTGCATCCATACCCTTATTAAGGCCACACCTGCTCCACACGGTGCCTGGTATACCACCTGAAAGGGGTCCCATTCCATTAACTGCCAGGTGGCATGCAGTGCATGGGATATTCTATACAATGTTTCTGTGTCTCATCGGAGTATTTCCCATGATTCCTGCATCTCAACATGGTAGCCCTTGTCTGATTTATACTTCACTGGGAGGTATATGCTGTATGTGTGTAAGGCCTGAAATAGTACCTCTGTTTCTGATGTAGTGAAGTTTCCAGCTGTTCCTGATCCCTCAGTTCCATAACAAGGTGTGTATACCTTTGGTTTATTCATGTGGATCTGTGTGTAAGAATGCCTATCCTTACTAGTTGATAACTGCTTCAGTAGAGTCTGCTACTCCCATATGGTGGGTACAGCCCTGTGTGCTGCTATGCTTTTACCATTCTGACATAGTGCGACTGGAATAGGCACTTTACCAGTGCCTGCTGTCAGTTAGAACTGTGGTGACAACAAAGTATGTAACTGATGTAATGGAGACCTCATATCTTCCGCAGCATGGCTATGTGCAGATGGTATGTTGTTGTGAACCCTACACTGCAGGACAGTAACCTGGTATGATGTTGTTCCCTGGTCCATGTCAGGTTGAGTCCCACCCCAGCAAGATGGCAACTTGTTCCGTTCTGTCCCCTTTTTACTGTCAAGATGAGCCTTCCCATCAGGACTGCAACTTGTCATGCTCTGCCCCCTACTAGGTACAGCCCCATCCCTTCAGCATTTCAGTCCACTTTCATATTCTTTGCTCTGTTATCCTGTGAAACCCTGTCTCATTAAGTATCCTTGCTGCCTCCATGCCCATTTGTGTGCTCACTGCAGTCTTAAAGTCCATTTCTAGTAGCCATATAAGTTTTCTTATATGGCATTACACACTGTTATCCAATATATTCCATATCACAATAAGAATGCAATGGAGTTACACTTCTTTTTGAAAATGTCTCCCTGGTGTATAGTCCCATGCAATGGCTGCATGGTGTGTGTGTGTGTGTGTGTGTGTGTGTGTGTGTGTGTGTGTGTGTGTGTGTGTGTGTGCGCGTGCGTGCATGTGTGTGTGTGTGTGTGTGTGTGTGTGTGTGTGTGTGTGTGTGTGTGTGTGTGAATCCTCAATCTGAGTTTCACTTCTGATATGGGAGTGCACAACACATACAACCAGGGAATCTTGGACATTGGTCTGTGCATTGAGGCACCCCTGTTCTTCCCTGCTGCTCCACCTCTCTCTCTACACACACACACACACACACACACACACACACACACACACACACACACACACACTGTATCACCTCATCTTGGCTAGTTTCAAGACACACCCTATATCTTTGAATCTCTCATCATCATCTCATAAAAAGGACCCGTTCATAAATGTTTTGTCCCATTCACCATGATTGTGGATAAACCGCCGTAGCATAATATGTTGATGATGCAATCAGGTATAGCAACCCTTCCTGTTGGGAGCTCTACTACATGACTGTATTAGGGTGGGCCATGCTTTTGTATACTAGGCTGAAGTGCCGTTACTGGTCCTTTTTCCATTGTGTATCCTCATTTATATACAAACTATGTTCCTGGACTTCTTTCAGTAAGCAGTTGTGTATGTCCCTACTCCACTGCATATGCATGGGCTTAACTAGGAATTGCATAAAGCATGGTATATGAGATTTACGCACTCAATGGCTTATTACGATTACATATGAAGCTTACCTACATTGAACAGTATATGTAGAGTGTCATAATATTCTGTTTGTGTCAATGGAAAACTACAAATACAATTAAAGTATAATTTAAAAACCTAAATAACAGAGCAAATAATCTGTTTCTGCAGGGGTGCCGTGTCTCATTGCACTCCCACATCAACACAAACTAAATAAATTATATCTGAGGTTGCACTGGCTTGGAGTACAGAGAATACTTGGAAAACTAAGCATTCCTTCTCTGAGTTGGTGCAACTTCTGGATTAGTTAATGATGTTTTGCATACCATTACAAGGGATTACAGCACCACCATATAAATATCTCTTTGAGATTATAGTTTGCATAAGTGCTTCCATTCCCTTTCATGTTTGGTTTAATTTCCATGAATCTACATTGCTGTGCTTTTTAATGGTAATAGTTTTTACTTTTTGAATTTAAAATGATTTGACTGCATGAACAGCTGCAGATTCAGAACTGTACGCAACATATATGACTAAAGACTGCTCCCACATCTATCATGTATCTAGATAAAACTAAGGGGATTTGTACAGAAGTACAGCCATTCTGCAGAAGAGGACCCACAATGTGAACATAAATAAGAACACACCAAAAGATACTTATGGGGATGTGGGAAGGACAGACTAACTTGGTAAAACAAGTTTATTTGCCTCCATGTCATTAGTTTCTATTACTTGAACTATAGTGGGCACACAAAAAAATAAACGTTTGCTAAGATTAGCGTTGGTGCCTTTTCAACACTGTTAAAGGAGCACTTGCAGAATTAAACAAATACTAAAACTGAAAACAGCTATGCTACACCTTCAATAACCACCCACTCAGAAAATGCCACTGCACCTGGGGATTATGGAAGCTTTCTTTGATGGTTTTAGTACTGTTGTTTTGCATAACACAGGTTAAGTGGTAGGGACACTGGTGAAGACTACAGCATAGTATCCATAGAATCATCTGGAAAAGAAGGCAATAAGAATGGAACTGACAATAAGATGATCTAACTTGCTTAAAAACAGATGCAGCCTGATTTCAGCTGCAAGCATTTACTAGATTTTGTGCCGGTGGCCATGTTGCTACAATGGTACTGTTTTCTGAAATGTAATCAGTGTGGTAGAAAACAGCATCCATAATGTGTCATGGCTTTTAGTGATTCACGGTTGAATTAGAGAATAAGATGCAAGTATGAATGACGTTTGAATGTAACTTGAAATGAACAGCGTGCCAAAGTTAAATGTTGCTTGAGGCTTGGTGTAAACATATTCATTTGCCAAACAGAAATAAAATAAAACAGCCGACAAAAAGATATGTAACAGTATTTTTAAATTTGTTTTCAAAGACAGTTAGCAAAAATTAATACATATACTATTTAAAGAGAGAATACATTTCTACATATTTTTAACTAGTAGTGTTCAAATGCAATCAGTTCTCTACCTGTCATAATTAGGAATACTTCAAAAAAATTACATATCCAGACTGTGTGATTTTTTTTTAACTTAGGTTTGCTTTTCTCTATTTACTGAAACAGGATTCCATTCAATTAACATTTGCTGAAATATGACCAAGTACTAAGTCTCTTTTGTACTTTCCAGAGGATGTTGCTGCTGTAAAAAATCTACTGCACAAGGTATGTTTCATCAACTTCTTTCAAAAAGCTACTGAATAGTTAATTAGACTTTCTCTTATTTAAAAAAACATAAAAAGGAATAAATTGCAGACACATGTGTCTTTTCTCTTTTTAAATACTTCACCCAACCACCCAAGCTCAATAACTATTTTTTTTTAATTTCCATAACCTGCAGACATAAGGCTGAATTCCAGAATATTTGCTCTTGGTATAAGTGACTTACTAACTTTGGTGTAAGGCCTATCAATAAAGCAGGTTTACAGTGAAGTAATTTACTTATAATGACAGCAAGTTTTTTATTATCAGGCCCTTAGTTCCATTAACTAGGTAAAATACATTAGCAACTGGGGATTACTTTAAACTATTACATTGTATATGACAAGGTGGTGTGCCAGCAATACCTATCCTTCCTTCTTATCTATCTATCTATCTATCTATCTATCTATCTATCTATCTATCTATCTATCTATCTATCTATCTGTCTGTCTGTCTGTCTATCTATCTATCTATCTATCTATCTATCTATCTATCTATCTATCTATCTATATTGCATCCAGCATTACTTAATGCTATAATCTGTCAGCACAAAGATGGTGGACTACAGTAATCCAGTCATCCTCTTTGCTCTTTTAGGGCTGTCTTTCTAATTAATTTACATTCACAAACAACTACCTGCAGTATATCTAGAATGAATGCTGTTGACTTTGTTACTCTAGCGTGAATCTAAATGAGTTGCTGCTAATTTAGCCAAAAGGATTTGAATGCATCATGCTGATTTACTGTCAATATATACTGTATTAATATAGTTTCATAGTTTAGAAATAACTGTGTATGGTGCCATTACAATGCAGACTCGGGATTCAGTGAATATACTAATGGTCCAATCTAGGTAACAGTGATTTTTTAAAAAATATTTAATGTATCACTTTTTGTTATATATAGTGATAATTTGTTCCATAAACATACCAATAGTCCTACACTTATCAAGGTGACTTATTTACAAATGAAAACTGACTTTTATAGTCTGTTAGCTTTCCTTGTACTTAACAGAATTATAAACATAAAATGCTCCATCTGGAATTCTCTGTATGCACTATGTTACAATACTTAACAGTAACTACTTTTGATAAGTTAGGTCAGGCACATTGATGAGCTATTCTGAGAAAGGGAGAATAATAATGCAAATCTGGGTACCCAAATCCTGGGAAGTAGTTACTGCTGATAGGAGGTGCTCCATGTATAAAAAACTATGAGTAAAAGGTAAAATGAAGCTGAGGAACTGACAAAGGTTGACTAAAGTTGAAAGTAGGAGACTGGGGTAGTTTCAAGTACTGAAGACAACAAAACCAGAGGAATGGAAAGAGATACTACACAGCATATCTTTACTGTGATGGTGAACATAGGCGCCGGAAGCTGTTGAAGACGGGGGGAGGCGGAGGGTCAGAGGGGCACTTGGTGATGTAAAAAGGGCAATTTTTTAATAACTATTTACTACCACAACATAGGTTCACTTGGAGGACATATTGAGCTTAACCAATTCCCTTTTGGTGCTTGAATTAACATTTTCAGATTGGTCTAACCTATCCCATGGCTGATAATTGTGTATTAGCCCTAGTGAGAATAACTGTGATCATAGCATAGATAATTTGAGGGGGGCCCATGTAAGGGATGCAGCATTTAGGAACTGCCTCTATCCATTAGTGGCATGAGGGGTAATCCTGGAGTACATTTTCTGTTACTCATCCTTAGATCCAGGTTGCATTTTAAAATAGATGGATGAGCTTTGTTTTATTTTTATGGATAGTCTGTTCTGGAACAGTGGTAGCCTCTGTGATATATATCCATCTCTCCACAACATTCAGTTTAGATACCTGGACTGAGTCTATCTGATGCCATTTGACTTGCTGATGTTCAGTAGGTCCATTTGTACTAGGTCGGAGGATGCCTCGTATGCCAGACATGTCACCTCTAAGCACTCTGTAGGATACTGAGTATAGTAATAAATCTTTGAGGTGGTCCATGCAAGACCTGTTGTTTAGGACTTGTATTCTTTTAGTAAGGTATCTCTGAAGGTATTCCAAATTGTTGCATGGGACTGGACACACACATGCCAAAGTGGGCTCTGTACAAAATGACTGACCTAATGAGAGCTTTGTAAAGGGGGACAACAACATCTGTAGATCTAGTCACAATCAATTTGTTGATAAGCTGTGCAATACAGAAAGACTTTTTTATGACACTGGGCACATGTTGGTCAAATGTTAGGTCACTGTACACACAAGTTCCCAAATGCCAAACAAATGGGTCAATTCTGAGAGGGCATTGTCATGATTTTGATACCAGTTACTATTTGGGGCAAGCCTTCCTGCATGATGGTTAAGTCAATTGGGGATTCAATAACTGCTCCTAGCTTGCAGTCATCTCAAACTTATCTGGCCAAAACCCTTTGGCATTTCCTTTTACTTTTGAGATGTATATGCCAAACAGAAAAAGTCTCAGCGCCGAACCCTGGGGGACTCCATTAGTGACAGGTCTCTTCCCCTGTTTTGATCTCCTGCATCCCGTGAGCAAGGTGGTAATCCAGCTAGTGAAGCAAGTGTTTGCTCCTACATTATTCATATTTTGCACTACACCTGAGTAGGGGATTGTGTCAAAAAGCTTGGCCAGGTCAAGGTAATGTGGTGTGAACTGTTTTACCTTCATCCATTGCTTTGGTAACAAGAGTAAAGCTTAGAATTTGCCCATGATTTTGAGCCTTTCACACTTTCCATTGGGCATTTTTAGGGTCATGCATACATGTATGCATTCTTTGATTCACATTCCTGATTATATTAAATTACATTCCTTGTATAATACAGCACCAGTTGTTAGAATGTGTTTTAAATTTGTAGTTTTGAATAGTCTTCTAGTAAGCAATGAACCAAAATGAATGAACCAATAATGACAAAACTACCCATTTCAGAAAATGTCAACCATAAAAGGCCACTCAAACTTCTGTTATTACAATCCATCAATATCAGTAAATATGGAAAATTTCTGCAGAAGTCAGTCATCTAAATGATTCCACATTAAAGGGATCTCTAACTAATGAAGAGGTTGTTGCTAGGAAGCAACTTTATATTTCATTGTTTCATCTACAAATAAAGTGTCTGTTGCCCTTGAAGAATAAATTGCCTATGTTACATTAAGAAATTATAAGCTAATAATATTGCAATAGGGAATGGATGGCAAACTGATGATAGGTTCATAGTTACTTGGTAACTCCTCCAAAGGAGGACATTCACAGGACTGCAGCTTCCACTCCCTTTCAAGTACAACACAGTACAGTATCAGTGATCCAGCTGCATACTGTCGGAGTAGAACCCACAGCCTTCTGCATCAAAAGTAAGGCTACTACCTGTTGTGCTACTAACAATGCAAACAACCTTGGAATAAGCAGCACTAAACTTCTCTTCCCCTGAAGCTCTCAGCTACTTGTAAAATTTTTCATTTATTTAACATTTGTTTACCGGGAAAGTCCGACTTGGGATGAAGCCAATTTTCAGCAGAGGCCCAGGGAGAAATGCTCCAGATGCATGTCTTTGTAATGTGGGAGGAAACCCACATAAATGCAGGGAGGACATACAGATGTCACACAGAAGGCACCCCAGCTGAGAATCAAACCAGAGAACCTCTTGCTGTGAGGCAACAATGCTACCAATGCACCATCCACTTGACACAACTAAATCTCTCAATTTCACAGCAGAAAAAATCTGGAAAAAAAACAAAATTTATTGGGGGGTGGCCCAAAACCAGGGACACATTTTAAATATTGCTTGTATAATCTTAGAAAGTTGCTAAAATAGTGTTTTGTGTTACCATGTATTTCCTAAAATGATAGGAAGACTGAAACTTAAAGGGCTATCATTATTTAGTGAATTCCATTCTCACTGACTTGCCAGAAAACCACAAATTTTAAGAGGAACAGACCAAACGTATGAGACAAATATTATGTGAAAATCTAGATAGTTGAGAGCTATAGACTCAACTCCCTAAATCATGACTGGTAGCATGGGTTGAGAATGCAGGCTGTTGTACCTGAGGTACAGGGTTTGAGCTTGAGTATATATATATATATATATATATATATATATATATATATATATATATATATATATTATACACACACACACACACACACACACACACACACACACACACACACACACACACACACACACACAACTTCCTAAAGCAAAATATTTTGGGAGGGAAGCAAGCAGGCACCCATGACGGTGAAGGGGAATATATCTCATTGACCCAATAATGAATGTTGGAAATACTCGTGCAACTTAGAGAGGAGTTACTTTTTGTAACGACTAGAGATCAAACCTACATTCACTGGTGAGAAATGACTAAAGGGCCTACTAGGCTGATCCCTGTTTCAGCTTAGTTTTGACTCTGAATGAACTATTTATTAAGTACATATATTTTGCAAACAATCATGGCATGTAACAGATGGAAATTAAATGAAAGGGAATTGAGAAGCAGGATTTTAATGTATTCACCCAGCATTACAATCCAGTTACTGTGACTTGCATTAGTCCAGAAACCCGTGACCTGCATTAATCCATATCACATGCAACTGTAACATCAAATCAATATTTAGCCAACAATGTAATGTGCTGCAGTAAATAGAATGATGGGTACCATCTGAGAAAAAAATATTTTTGTCTGCTATTATTTTATTTTTACCTTTGTGCTGTTCTAATACCCTGTTATATCTGTACCAATGTATTATTGTAAAGCTTTATAGTATTTGCTCTGCTGTGAGCCCAGAACATACCAGAAGATGAATAGACAGAGTGAGAGAGAGACAGCTAGAATACATCCATACATATCTGTTGCAGTAGCACAAATCACAGTTCTGTAATTATATAGTTCTCACAAATGCATGTATAACACTATCGATTTGCCCATTAAGACTTAAGTGACCTCAACAACCCCACACAGCCAGAAAACACCTTCCTTATTGTGGTAATCAACCATAAACAGCTACTCAAAATAACAAACTAAATCACACCCATTCTCTTTAGGGCTATCATATTCAATTATTTAATGAATTTATATTAAAACTCTGAGCCTAATAAGGCCATTTAAGAGTTTGTTTAATCACAGTACTTTTAGAATACTTCAAATTTACAACCCAACGATCCAACTTTAACTTAAAAGATTTTAAACTTATTAGAGTATCTAATTGATAAAGGTAATGAATTCTACAACCTTTCAGCTCTAACTTGAAAAAAGTGTACTCTACACTTAACAGAAAATAGTTTAACCAATAAGCCACTATTTCTTGTACAAACAGCATGATTAACAAATACAATACCCAGCATTACTATCAGTAACTCCTGTAAACATTTATAAACCAAAATTAAATCACTCTTCATGAGTCTGAATGCTACAGAGTAAAGAAACAAAGTCTCAAGTCTGCTTGCACAACTTCATAGGAGTTTACTAGGCTAATGGCCCTAGATCTCTTACAAGCCTAGCCATATTTATCCTGAGTTGCTCCAGTTGGTGGTGGTTAGGTGAGTGATGTTCACAGACGTAAGGTTCTATGGAAGTTAATACTGACTTCATCTGTCCATGAGGGACATGGGCACCACCCCAGGAATGAATTTGTGGTCACGCATCCATTGATTTAGGCTGCATTTGAAGAGGGTCAGGGAGGGGCTCTGTTTCAATGAATTGGAAGCTTGTTCCAGAGAAGTGGCCTTCCCTGGTAGATGTACCTATCTCTCCAGCATGACCTGTTCCTGTCAGTGTCTAGGTTAAGATCCCTGGAGAGGTGACCCAACTGCAATTTGATTTATGAATGTGTAGCATTTACATCAGGGCTGGGTCAGAAATTGTCCGGTAAGCCAGGCACAGGTCACCCCTTAGCAACCTATAGGAGACAGAATACAGTGCTGGCCTTTCAGTCTTTCTGCATAAGACTTCTTTTGTGTACTCTGTAATTTCTTGGTGAGAAACCTCTGTGGTCTCTCCAATTGATGCAGGTGTCTGGTGAGGCACATGCAAAAGGGGGCATTGTACTCAATTATTGGTCTGATGAGAGCCGAGTATGATGGAATTATAACACAGATGTGATGCCTTTACCTTCAAGATGTGCCAAATAGAAGGATTTCCTTATAACTGTGGATATGTGGTAGTCAAAATTCAGATTGCTATCAACCTGAGTACACAGATCATGAACAATTGGGTCTATACTTAGGGGGTGCTGTCTATAATGTAATTAGCGGGGATGTCAGTTTTCCCATAAAGGAATAATAATGCATTTTTTGCATCTAGCTTTAATCCATGGCTTTGGCACCAATCATTTATCTGCATTAACCCTGTTTGCAGTATATTAACATTGTTGGGGGACTCAGTGACTGCTAACAATTTGCAATCATCAGCAAACTTGGTCAGCCACTGGCTTTCCAAGTTTGTCTTGGCTTCTGATAAATAAATTCCAAACTGTAAGGGGCTCAGCACAGAAACCTGTGGTACACCACGGGTGACTAGTCTTTTGCTAGAGGTGAAGTCACCCACTTTGACAGTATATGTACTGTCATTGAGCCATCTGGCTACCCATCTGGTAATGTAGGAGTTAATTCCCAACTGGGAGAGTTTCTCTGTAATACATGAGTGTATGAATGTGTTAAACACCTTGCTAGGTCAAGATAGGTGGTATGTACTGTCTTTCCCTTGCCCAGGGCCTTGGTGACTTTCTTGAAGAAGTCACTCGTGTTTAACAGGCATGATCTACCTTTAACAAATCTGAACTAGGTTGGGTCCAGAGTTTGGAGATTACCTATGTACTTGTTAATAAGGTCCATAATGATTCTTTAACCAAAACACTGAAGACAAAAATCCAAAGCATGAACAGCAGAGCAGTCCCAAAGAAAAAAGGAAGGCAGATGTAGAAGCAAATAAATTTAATGCAGACCAGGATTAAGTGCTTTCGTAAACAAGTTACTTATTGCTAAAAGCACACACCATCCTTTTATACCCCTCTGCAGTATCACATGATACATCACTGGCTCTAATAAAAATTCTTAAAGCACCAGTACACACTAAATGTTAAAACAAACTGAAATCATAAATTGAAAACATAATCACACACCACAAAAATTCATAGTACATAATAAACTGAACCACAATGATGCCTAAACCTTGTGATGCATTTAAAATCAAATAATGGTAATAAAAATGTGGAATATGTCAAGGAACTTTACTAAACCCAGTTTAAACCACATACGACTTGAGCCTTAATATACTGGCTATAGACAGTCCCTCATTTAAGCCTGGATGGTTAGTAGCATTCAGTCTGAACTGACAACGCAGTTCTCTTTCCTCTAAAATGTCATTCCAAGGGCCCCCTCTAGTGTCTTGCAACACTTGTTCAAGTACAAAAAAAGTGAAAAAGGTAGGCAGGGAACTCCATGTGATGTTTGACCAAAGCATTGCTGCAATCCACCTTTCTAATGACATTTTTGTGTTCATATATATGTTCCTTGATTTTTCTCTTAGTTTTGCCAAACTAAAAACATTGGCACAATTGATAGATAGTAGGATATACAACCCCACAACTCTCACAATTACAGAAACCTCCGGACGTGATAAACATCCATTTTATACTATTGTGATCTGCCTCCAAAATGTCAGGGCAATACCTACAATGGCCACATTTGTATGTGCATGTCTCTTGTTGCTACAACCATATTCACTATATGTGGGGGCTTGTTCTAAAAAAATCTTAATAGTCTGCCCCCTCCTAAACACCACCTTGGGACCCTTGTCAATTTTTCCTTGGTATCAATAAAAAGGGAAAAAATAGGCCAGTTTTTAAACAAAATGTCTCTAATAAGGGGGGTTTGGTTACAATACTCGGCGACAAACACATTAGAATCACATAACCCCTTTTATTGTCACTGGAACTATGGTATAATTGGATGATATTAGTGACACTATGTCCCCATTCATCCTTTTCCGTATAGTGTCTTCATAAGTAGGGGTGACCAAAGTTTCAGGGTAACCCCTCTTGTATATCTTTAATTTCTTACTCTTACTCTGATGAGCCTGTTCCCTCTTGTTCTTGGACATTAGTTTCTTTCTCTTGTTGTATAGTGTGTTTATACTAGGGGTTCACCAGGGTGGCTTGTTTTTTTGGCAAGACCTGGTTTTAATCCGGTCAGGTGCAGCCGATTCTATACAACTGTTTAAGTGATTATACAGTGCATTGGTGCTCACCTCTGCATAACAGTCTGTGCTATCTGAATTTGAGGGGCTTTGAAACTTCTTATACCATCACTTAGTAGGAGGTAATTTGTCTTTGAAAAAATTCTTAAGCATTTCTGAGCTTGATGAGGTATCTTGTCTTACAATTACATCAAATGAGACTGATTTATGGTCTGATCATACCAGGGAGGACCTCACACTGTGAGGTGAGGGCAGTGCTCTCCCATTTTATTGATTACTATGTCCTGGACATTTGAGCCTCTTGTGGGTGTACTGACTAGCTAATCTAGAGAATTTGCATTGACAAAGTCCAAGAACCACTGAGCCAGCATGTTTATGGTCGTGTATGTTTCCCAGTCGATGGTAACATTATTAAAATCACCCATGAGTAAAGTGTTGGATTGTATGGCAAGTTACTCTAGTAAGTCCAGGTATGTTGTATGCTGTTCCTGCTTCATGGTGGGGGGTCTAATGCTAGCAATGATGTTGGGGAGGACTTCACCTATAGTTAATTGGACATGGAGTAGCTCAAGAGGGTCACACTGTCTGACCAGTCTCGAGGTGTACTTATCCTTAATGAAGATGGATGCACCTCCTCCTTTGGTTCTTTCATGCTCAGTTTGTGGTCTGAAAGTATGGAAGACATTGTAGCCCTGCATGACCAGGGTACTTTCTGCATCTTTGAACCATGTCTCAGTGACTGTACAGACATCAGCATCTTCCAAAGTGAGAAGCATTTCCAAGGAGCATAACTTCTTGTTTAGACTCCTAGCATTAAGCAGCAGTACCTTGAGTTTATCTAAAGAGGATTTTATTATGTTGGGAGGTTGGTTATTTTGACACCGCCTAAAAAAGGCATCACAAAGGTGGCTAACGCCTTTAACAGTATCTGAAACCTAGAGGAGACAGGTGCAGACCATCTCTGGCAAAGGTGTGTGGCCTATCTACCATGTCTTCCTAGGCTGAAAGATATTGGATCCCACTGGATTGACACAAGAAGTTACGTCAATTGTTAAAGTCAATCAATATTGTTTGTATTGTGGCATCATCTTGGGAGAAGGTAGAATGCTGCTTAAGGCTAGGCTTACACCTGCCTGTGATACATAATCTGAGAGCTCAATCATGTCTCTCTTTCTATAGTCCAGTGAAGTAAGTCTCAAGCCATTCACCCCCCCACGTGGACTATGAAAGAGTCATACCGATACTTGTGGTTGAGTGACTTGAGTGCTTTGACAGATCCTGGCACTTGACAGGTAGCTACCAGTAACCCGCTCCTTATCCTGCTTGGTGAGGGGAACATGTGTGTGTATCACAATGAAGTCACCTATATATCATATGTTGTGGTTGTTTTTTGCAGTGTTATGTCTGTAAGTGATTTCTGGTTGGGGGGGCCTCTGATCTTTTGGTAAGTTACTAATGAGTACCTCCACATATGTGGGTTTATGTGTCTTGTCCTTATCTAGTATGAGAAGTGTGTGTGTATTAACAACCTGTTTGGCATTCAATTTGTCCTTATATGAGAGTCTTGCCTTCAGCTTCATAGTGTAACTATATCTTTCACATAAAGTATTTGTTTCAGGTGTAATTGGCTGTCAATATACAACAGACAATTACTACATTGCATCATGATGGCCATGTCTATTTGGCTGGCCAGAGAGACGATGGGAAACTGCTGTATGACAGCAGGCTCTTACTGTATGCTTTATTAAGTAAGGGAATGGGTTAATTTGACAGGTCTGTGCTGGTAGCACTGAGACTACAAGAGGGACCTATACTTGTGTAGGCTAAGGTTGATCAATAAGGCAGCGCTGCTCAGTGGACAACTGAGTTACTCCTAGAGCAGCAGAGAAGCTTAGATGAGTTTCACTGGCAGCTGTTTAGGGAATCTGAGCTTCTTGGCTTTTGCATCTATACAAGGGTACTGCTAACTGCTACTGCATGAACAGCAGTGCCATGCAAATGTGAGACTTAAATATGAGCAAAAAGAAACAAGTTTTAAGCTAATTATAAATCAGGAAAGCATACAATAAGCCTTCCACCAGCAATCCCCAGCTCAGACAGGTAAGATCAGCACACTTTCTGCCAAAAGGGTGCAGAAAAATACGTTCTTAATGTAGAATAGTTGGTTTGGAGTTCAAGTTTAACAAGAGCTCACAAACTACTTACAACAGCCCTACAACTAAGAGACGCAATGTAATACAATACAATTAACTACTTAAAGCAGCAGCAGACAATACCGTTTTTTCACAGTATACAAGAGAAGCGCACTAGATGAATAATCTCAGTCCTCCTAATGTAAAAGCGCAGTAAAGGAATGTCTGGAATGAAATTAAGTCATTCAGCTGTATACGTTAACTTGTCTAGTCAGCATTCTCTGTACATGTTCCAATGACTTCAGTTGTTGGATACTGTAAGATACTGTAAGAACAAAAAGATCTGCTATATTCATTTATCAGACAAGACACCAGAAATATACATCTGTAACTAGATACTTTTGTCCATACAAGAAAAAAATGCAGTATATTTTTAATGAGACCAAAGAACTTTCTAATTACTTGTTTGATGCTAGTATCATAATTTAACTTCATACCCCTGATCTTTTGATACATTTGATGGGCTAACCTTTAGAATAACCAATAGTGGATGAAGCAAACCTCAACACACTACTACTTTTCACAAATGAACAGGAGACTAATTAGACTAATTTTATACATTTAGCTTCTTGCATTCTTCCATTAACCTTTAGAAGTATAAAAGCTAAATGTCACATCTTGCTGTTGAAGCAGATTAAATGACACACACCTCACACAAGCAGTTATCTTCTCATATTTAAATTGTTCATTTTAAAGTATCATTCATTTCTACTACAGGTGCCCTTCTCAGGACAGACTCAGCAGGAGTTTTATTACAAAATATAAAAACAATCTAAAGCTATGTTAGTTTGCCTTCATTCAGCTTTACCTTGCCAACTTAATAAAAAAAAATCTCTAAAGCTATTTCTTCTATCTTGGTTTAAATACTTTCCACCTTAATTGTGCCTCATAGCAATGAATCATGATAGTTTGGTTATACATCTCTTCATATACCTGCTACGAACCAGTTAAACCCAAACCAGTTAAATTTACCTTTTCATCATCTAGGTTAAATTGTTTGTCCACCTTTTTCCTAACATTTATAACTGTATTCATGACTACATTCCAACTTGTAAATAACACTTCCTACCTTGTACTTTAATATATGTAATGCATCTATTTCTACAAAAAAATGCTAACTAGACTAAAAATAACATTAACACTTTGTGCGTGCTAATTTGTCTCTCCTATGAATTAATAATATAGTTCATTTCATTAGTATTCATCAGAATTTTGTGAACCACCTTACATAAGTCCCATATCCATTAATATTCTCAGATTATTCTCATCCAAGCAATGCAGGACATTGTTTAACATTCTCAAATGGTCCCCTATAAATCCATACAAACATTTATAATTAAACAACAAATCTCCCTTCTTATACAAGCCCTAACCAGTCATTATAATACACCTCCTCATAAAATTTTGCAACATAATTTAAACATTTCATTCAGATAAAACAAACATGGCAAATGAAAACTAACAGACTGTAACAAATCAAACTATTATGCATTAATATTTTCTTTTTGGATTTACAAGGCCCGTAATTTTCTGGTTATAGTAATAGTTGCATTAATATTAATGTTAACTATACAATAGCTAACACTATAGACATGTACAAATTATTAGCCATTTTCAAATTTAATCACCACATAATGGCATCAGTAGCATATTTATGATAAAAAAAAATCAAAACTTGAGAGGGGCTTCTTTATAGCTCTGGCTATGTCGCAATTATGGTTTCACTAAGGTTCATTAGAGAATGTACAGAAGAACCTATGACCATAATAAAACAACTGACTAGTAGCTTCATTTGCAGGAAAAGACTCATTGTTATCAGAGGCCACTGCAGAGTTTATTTCTCAACATACCTTTTTCGTTGTCCAAACAGACTTTCTGACAACTTATCCACTCAATCATTTCAGTCAAGCACATTTGTCAATTCTTTAAGGCCATTGGCAACTGCTTATTAAACTAAACTTATGTATACTCTACCTTTTGCATTCCAGTTCCTCCTGAGGGATCAATCATCTTGGAAGAGTTAAGCTGCTATATTTCATCATCATCATCATTTTCATTTGTGGCAATTATATCAGATTAGCCTTTGCCAACTTGACACTTATAAATACCAGCATGTCCATGGGGAAAGTAATTTCTGAACTGCTGGGAGAGTCAGTGTATGACAAAAGTTTATTATTCTTTATTCCTTCTCCGCTGTAATTTAACTTCGGTTTACTAAATCTCTATAAAATGTGGCCATCCTTCCACATTGCATCTCTTTGCCAACCACCAAAACTGGCATATAATGTTTTACTTTTCATACTACAACACACACTATATTGTAACTATTCTCAGTTCACCATATATTTGATCAGCTAAAATTAATGGCAATCAACAAGCTCGATCATTTTTAGCAAAATCCAGAAAGTCTATTTTTTTGTCATTTTTAGATACTCCTTCTCTGATTAACTCAGAAAAATCTTATCTTACAGGGTTACCCACTACTGATCAGGGTCATTGTTTTGTCATGTTGCCTATATGGTCTTGTTTCATTGGCATCATATGATTAATAAAACAATGAGTGAAAAGGTCACTAAAAAAACAATCAGTAAAAACAAAATGAAAACTCTAGGCAAGCTAGACATTCCACTGAGTGACTTCCCAAACCTCTTGTATCTCAGGCACATGAGATATATGCAACTGATTCTTATGGCGATCAGGTGTTTCAGCTAATTGGTGATTCTGAATGCCGATGAATTGTTTCATCATTTCAACTGACAATTTCAGGCCAATAAGGCCAAACCCCACTAGCTGTGGATATGCATATTTTGGCATTGTTATGACCTCATCAGAACAACACAAGCAGAGTGTTTGACTAAGCATAAGAAACACAGGGCTGTTATACCCAGCTGATTTCCATTATCATTAGGGTCACTGCAAAAATATCCCAAACAACAAACTAAAACAATTAGTGAGAAGGTCACTGAAACACCAATACGTAAAAACAAAACAAAAACTCCAGCATAGCTACAAATTCCACTGAGGAATCTCCCAAACCTCTTGTATCTGAGGCACATGGGATATATGCAAATGATCCTTATGAATATCAGGTGTTTCAGCTAATTGGCGATTCTGAATGCCCATGACATGTTTCTTCATTTTAATGGACAATTTCAGGCCACTAAAGCCAAACCCCACTGGATGTGGATATGCATATTTCGGCCTTGTTATGACCTCATCAGCACAGCACAAGCGTTTGACTAAGCATAAGAAACATAGGGCTGTTATACACAGCTGATGTCCATTATCATTAGGGTCACTGTAAAATATCCCAAACAACAAACTAAAACAATGAGTGAGAATGTCACTGTAAAAAAAATCAGTAAAAACAAAATGAAAACTCCAGCAAAGCTAGAAATTCCATTGAGTGACCTCCCAAACCTCTTGTATCTGAGGCACATGGGATATATGCAAATGATCCTTATGAATATCAGGTGTTTCAGCTAATTGGTGATTCTGAATGCCCATGACTTGTTTCTTCATTTTAATGGACAATTTCAGGCCAATAAAGCCAAAACCCACTAGCTGTGGATATGCATATTTTGGCCTTGTTATGACCTCATCAGCACAGCACAAGCAAGTGTTTGCCTAAGCATAAGAAACACAGGGCTGTTATACCCATCACAATGTCCATTATCATTAGGGTCACTGCAAAATGAGGGATAAAATTGATCAGTCACAGCTTAAAGTTATGGGAAAGAGTAGTAGAAGCTAGGTTAAGAAGGGAGGTGATGATTAGTGATCAGCAGTATGGTTTCATGCTAGGAAAGAGCACTACAGATGCAATGTTTGCTCTGAGAGTGTTATTGGAGAAATACAGAGAAGGTCAGAAGGAGTTGCATTGTGTCTTTCTAGACTTGGAGAAAGCATATGACAGGGTGCCTAGAGAAGAGTTGTGGTATTGTATGAGGAAGTCGGGAGTGGCAGAGAAGTATGTAAGAGTGGTACAGGATATGTACGAGGGTAGTGTGACAGTGGTGAGGACTGCAGTGGGGGTAACGGATCCGTTTAAGGTGGAGGTGGGATTACATCAAGGATCAGCTCTGAGTCCTTTCTTATTTGCAGTGGTGATGGACAGGTTGACAGATGAGATCAGACAGGAGGCCCTGTGGACTATGATGTTTGCAGATGACATTGTGATCTGTAGTGAGAGTAGGAATCAGGTTGAGGAGACTCTGGACAGGTGGAGATATGCTCTAGAGAGCAGAGGAATGAAGGTCAGCAGGGTTAAGACAGAATATATGTGTGTAAATGAGAGGGAGGGTAGAGGAATGGTGAGGATGCAGGGAGTAGAGTTGGTAAAGGTGGACGTATTTAAGTACATGGGATCAACAGTTCAGAGTAGTGGTGAATGTGTAAGAGAGGTGAAGAAGAGAGTACAGGCAGGGTGGAATGGGTGGACAGGAGTGTCATGAGTGATTTGTGACAGAGGGGTACCAGTAAGAGTGAAAGGGAAGGTCTACAAGAGGGTAGTGAGACCAGCTATGTTATATGGGTTGGAGACAGTGGCATTGACAAAAAGGCAGGAGTCAGAGCTGGATGTGGCAGAGTTAAAGATGTTAAGATTTGCACTCGGTGTGACTAGGATGGATAGGATTAGGAATCAGTACATTAGAGGGTCAGCTCATGTTGGGACAGTTTGGAGACAAAGCAAGAGAGACTAGACTGCGTTGGTTTGGACATGTGCTGAGGAGGGATGATGGGTATATTTGGAAAAAGATGCTAAGGATGGAGCTGCCAGGTAAGAGGAAAAGAGGAAGGCCTAAGATAAGGTTTATGGACGTGGTGAGAGAGGACATGCAGGCGGTTGGTGTGACAGAGTAAGATTCCGAGGATAGGAAGAAATGGAAAAAGATGATCCCCTGTGGCGACCCCTAACGGGAAAAGCCGAAGGATGATGATGAGCATAATAACTTCAAGATGCAACTGTTCCTTTGTCTTTCCATGTAAAAGGACAACCTAAATGTAGTTTATAAAAGAAAACTGAAACATATTTGGGGTTGTCAACCTTCCCGATTTTACCACTGCTCTCCTGCATCCTACACAGATTGTCAGCAGTACACTAAATGTTCCTGTTTCAATGGCAGCCAGAGGTTAAAACAGATTTTTTTGTAATGCCTACACTGGTATTTGTATTTGTTTCCCATGGCAGACCTTTCTCAGACTCATCCCTGCAGAGGTGTCTGGTTAAGTGACATTCTCATGTCACGTGGTTTAGGCAAAGGAGGCTAAGAGAATCAAAAGTTGCACCACTGGACCACAGGAAACAGCTCATTAACAGCTCCTTAATCCTCTAAACCAACTACTAGTCAGTTTGTGATTTGGATCTCACCAACTTACTAGTGCCACAGTTATTTTGTTTTATTTTTTTTTTTAATTTTATTTTCTTATACAAGTCGTTATTTATTTTGACTTAATTTCTGTACTTGGGATTGAGAGACCAGTGAGTGGTTGATTATTTAGTGAAACAGAAGG
This sequence comes from Protopterus annectens, assembly GCF_019279795.1. Classification (NCBI taxonomy): domain Eukaryota; kingdom Metazoa; phylum Chordata; order Ceratodontiformes; family Protopteridae; genus Protopterus; species Protopterus annectens. The sequence goes on along the minus strand of NC_056748.1, from coordinate 424,795,935 downwards.
CACCACTGTGCCATGTTTCTGAGGTTGGGGTGACTTGGGAGGAGGAGGCTTGATGTCAGTGTGATAAGGAAATTACTAGTTAATGGCATTGTTACCTTAGTTCAACACACACAAATATTTAACAAAGTAATAAATGGTCTGATTTCTGCAAACTGTTGTGTAGTAGATAAGTTTGCATTATTTAATGTTGCTGAGACCCCAAATACCTAATACAGAGGTAGGAGAGACGTTGCCTTTAGGAACCATTTACAATGGAAATAGAAAGCAGAAGTAGTAGAGCTGACACAATAACAGTGTATCCACTTAAGGTTTATTAAAAATTAATGCGGACTGATTCATGCTATTGCTTGTCCATTAATCAAGTTTTAAGTATAGCCTTTCTGAAGTATATGTACTGTATACATATGCACACTTTAAGTCTGATCTCTCTGACACTGAATTAATTGTTTTTGAAATATTTTTCCATGCTAGTTATTTCTTACTAGGTTAAAAGGGACTCTAAAAGAAGTAAGACTCATGAGAAATGTCCATGAATCCAAAGATTAAACTAAAGATTTGTTTATATAAAGAATACACTGCCTTATTGTTTTCAGTCAGTAATTATGGAGGCTCTCGTGGTCTTTAAAAATGATGGAAAATGACAAAACTGGCATCAGTGATAACACTGCAATGAATAATGAGGAAAAAACCCGGAAAAACATCATACTCATTAAGTCTGCATTTGTGTCAGATGCCATCAAAGCTAGAAAAATTAACCGTTTCCCAATCAGGTCAGTGATCAATTTAATGGCATAACCATTGTTTGGACAGAGTTAACAGCTGCAGTTTAATAGATGGCTAAAACAGCAAAGAACCATATGAAGGTCAAATCTAACAAGCCAAATGCAGCTAAGAGTCCTGAAAAAAATGACAGTGAAACCAAAGTTCCTAAACCCAAGAGGGCGCCAAAAAGGCAGCACCAAAAGCTAAGAAAGAAGTAAAGCTGGTCTAATCATGTTTTGGAAACCCAAATGGGTCTTTCAAGAGCCAGTGCAATTTGTGAGGAATGACTCGGGTCTTCTGAGTATCTACATTTTAAAACAGCACCATGCCCATGTAACGTTTAGACTGATCGACAGGATGCCATTAGGGATTGCTGGCTTGAAAATGCTTTGAATGTAATAAATAGGTGATCTCACAATTCTGCAGTTGTTTTAATAATGAGATACATGCATTTACACAGCAACATAGCAGACTGATGTGTGTGCTGGGCACATTGCCTGGCCATTGCTTATTTAACTTAAAAGAAAAAAAATGACTCTAGAGTTGGCCGTGACCTGATAATGACCTGCTTCTTGTGGTGCAGAGTCTGATTTCCTAACCATTCATTTGCTACTGTGTGATTCTGAGGAAGTTGCTTAACGAGACAGTGCCCTGAGGTAATCAGGAAATTGGGCTAAGCTCTTCAGTGGTCCCCTAGACAGCTTGCCTAGTAACTACCTTTGGTATTAACTTTGTCTCTTCTTATATTACTTAACATCTTTATTCATATTAATACTTAGAACTATTTCTTCACTGTAGTTCTAAAACACATGTTCAGACAATTTATTCAAGATCAGTGTTTTGCCTACTCTTTCTTTGTCACCGCATATGTGGAGCTGTTTCATTCTGTTTTGTGTGTATTTGGGGACAGTGGCTTGTGGATTGGTTTGATGTATGTTAACTGTATTCCCATACACATTTATGGAAATTCTCTCTTCATATATAGAAGGGTATTCAGAAACACTTAGCAACTGTAAATCATTAAGTACCCATTTCACCTCATTTTATAGAATATGGTTAATCTATACCTCCAACACACGTTTTTGTGCTTAAGTGCAAAAACTTATATTTAAATGATTTATAACTAGACATTTCTGCTGCAGTTAATAAAATTAGACAGAAATGGAAACAACACTGGCACACTGAACTTAATGCTTCACAGAAGATCTAAGCATTTCTGAATACCTCCCGATGCTATATGCTGTAAAAAAAACTAACAGTAAATCTTTAGGGGAAGTGGAAAGTTCTTGCTGTAGGAGGCCTATGTGTCTATATGTGATGCATTCAGGATTTTAAAACAATTTGCAACTGCAATACCCCCAGCTGCATCATAGCACTGGCTACATCCAATTATGGCTGCTTACTGTATTTGTACATCTGCTATGTCCCACTTCAGACATCTGAAAAAATATATTGCCCAGAAACTTTAAAACTAAAATATCAAAGCAAGGCTCTTACAAAAAAGTAAGCCACCCTAGTGGACATCACGCATAAATAGGTTGTACAACAAGAGGAAGAAAAGTACAGTTGTGAACACTTACCATAAATGTAGATGTTCGAGTGTATTCACTGTTGCAGTCATCACACTTAGGTTATCTACCTGCAGGTTGCCCTCAGTCGGCCCAAATACCAGAGACTTGGTATTTCTGCGTCGGTTGCTGTCGCTCCAGGACTGACGTCAGGTCGTCAGGGGTATAAAAACAGGCAGCCGATGCCATTAGTTCAATTTTTCTTGCCCCAAATAGGGAGCCAAGTTATTTTTATTTATTTATTTATTTTAACATTATTTTACCAGGATAAATCCAACCGAACACAAAGTGTCTGTTTTCAGTGGAGTCCTGGGGAGAAAAGCTCCAAGGAAGTTAACAGAGTACATACATGGTTTAGATAACAATAAAAAACTGGTATACAAGGTAAGAGAAACAAAGAAGTGGAAGATACACCATCAGTAAAAAGTAAATACCAATAGCCCTGTAGAGAAGTAGAGAGAGACAGAGACAGAGAGATGGGGGCTGGTGGGTGGGAAACCAGGATTGCAACAGTGAATACACTCAAACATCTATATTTATGGAAAGTGTACACAACTGTACTATGTTCGTCATGTTTCACTGTTGCAGTCATCATACTTGGGTTGATTCCCAAAGCTGAAGAATGGGTGGAGGCAGTCAAGAAGAGATGGGGCTGGCTAGTATGCCCTGCAGGACTGCTGTAGCAAAGCCTGCCCTGGATTTGGAAAAGATAGGCAGGTGGTATTTCTTGGTGAAGGTATGAACAGAACTCCAGGTAGCAGCTTCCAGAATGTCCCTGATAGGGACTCCCCTGAGGAATGCTGTAGAGGTAGAGGTTACCCTGGTGGAATGTGTTCTGACCCCCTGAGGGGCTGGTTTCCCATGGTGTTTGTAACAGATATGGATACAGTGTGCTATTCATTTGGAAATAGTCTGTTTATATATGGCCTTGCCCTCTGCCCCAGGTGCAAAGCTGAGTAGTAGTAGCTGGTCAGATTTTCTGATAGGCTTAATCCTGTCAAGGTAGAATCTGAGCTGTCTCTGTACGTCTAAATAGTGCATGATCCTTTCCCCTTTATTTTGAGGATTGGGAAAGAAGGATGGCAAATGGATAGATTGGTTGAGAGCTACACTGGACACCACTTTAGGCATAAAAGTAGGGTTAGTTCTAAGGGAGACCCTGTCAGCATGAAAAATAATAAAGGGTTCCACAGTCATAAGCACTTGTAGCTCAGGCACTCTACTAGCTGAAGTGATGGCCAGAAGCAAGCTGTTTTCCAAGAGAGAAATTTTAACTCTGCTGATGCTGCAGGTTCAAAGGGGGGGGGGGTAAGCTTTTCCAGTACAAAGTTAAGGTCCCAAGCCGGGGTGGGTGCTCTCCTTGGTGACCTTAAATTGTTGGCCCCTCTCAGGAATTGTTTGATGAGAGGGTGAGACAAGAGAGGTGGCTCAGTGTTGTAATGAGCAGAGACGGCAGAGGCATGGATCTTAATGGAAGAGAAGGAAAGGCCTCTGTGGAGTACATCTGCTAGGTAATCCAGGATTAGAAGTAAGGAGGGCAGAGCAGTGTCTTCTCCTTTTGACTGAATCCAGGAACCATTCCTTTTACACTTATCAGCACAGGATTTCTTTCTACTAGGTCTTCTGGCTTCCAGAATGATGTCCTGTGCCTGCTTGCTTAAGCTGGTCACTGGGGGAGAATTGAAGGAATAAGCCAGGCTGCGAGGTTCAGGGTTTGCAGTTGCAGATGCAGGATCTGTCCCTCCTGCTGAGTGAGGAGGGTTGGGATCTGAGGTAGATGCCATGGTGGCACCAGTGACAACCTGCGCAGTAGTGGGTACCAGTGCTGGCGTGGCGAGTCTGGAGCAATCAGGATTGCCCTTGGTCTGTCCTGTCTTATCTTGAGTAGTATTCTTGAAAGAAGAGGCAGAGGGGGAAAGGCATAAATTGAGAGGTTTATCCACTGGAAGGATAGGGCTTCCATTTTCCATGCTCTGCTGTGTGCTGTCCTGGTGCAGAATTTGCTGATTTGGTGACTGTAGGGGAGGCAAAAAGGCCTACCTCTGGTATCCTCCATTTCTGGGTTAACAGGCCGAAAGTGCTGGGATTTAATTGCCACTCATGTGGATCTAGGAGATTTCTGCTTAAGTCTTCTGCCAGAGAGTTTTGTTTGCCTGGCAGGAACTGAGCTTGCAGGTGGATCTGCATGTCCAATGCCATGTTCCAAAGTGTCATGGCTAGCCTGCAGAGTGGGTAAGAGTGGGTTCCACCCTGCTTGTTGATGTGGTGTTGTCTGTTTTTATTAGCAGGGGTCCAGATGAGAGAAGGGATATGAAAGCTGTCAGAGCGTGCTGAACAGCTAACATCTCTTTTTGGTTGATGTGCAGATGAATTTGACTTGGGCTCCAGTGGCCCTGAATGCACATGTCTCCCAGATGTGCCCCCAGGCATAGTCTGATGTATCTGTGGTTAAGGTCTGGGTGGCATGGGGTTGTGTAAAGGGAAGCCCCTTGTTGTGGTTGCATGCTACTGCCCACCAAAGAAACTCTGTCCTTAGACAAGGTATGATAGGTATGGTGGTTTCCAGGTCCTGAGAATGTTGGCACCAAAGACTTTTTAAGTAGCACTGAAGTTTCCTTATATGCAGTCTGGCATATGGAATTAGTAGAATACAAGAGGCCATGAACCCTAGAGTCTGCAGGATTTTCCTTTCTGATAGCTGGGTTCTGGTGAACATTTGAGTGAAGTAGTCTGTTAGATAGGCTTGTTTTTCTGGAGTAAGAAATGTCATCTAGGAGGCTGTGTCCAAGCTTGCTCCCAGGAATACTTTCTTTTGACTGGGTACAAGTTTTGATTTCTTTTCAATGACAGTGTATGCCAGGGAGGTTAGAAGGTTCTTTACAAATGTCAGGTGCTGCATCAGCTTTTCCTGACTGTCTGCCTGAATCAGGCAATCGTCCAAGTAAGGGTATATTTGAATGTTTCTTTGTCTGCAATAGGCAATGGCTGGAGCCAGGCATTTTGCAAAGACTCTGGGAGCAGTGGATAAGCCAAAGGAAAGTGCAGAGAACTGATAATGTATAGATCCTGCCCTGAAATGTGGATATTTCCTGCATCATTCCCTGATAAGGATGTGCAGATAGGCTTCTTTTAGGTCTAGGGTGGCTAAGCAGGCATCTTTGGACAGCACAGAAAGAAGCTGCTGAAGTGTAAGCATTTTGAATTTTGGTACCACCAGGAAGGTGTTTAGAATGGAAAGATTTAGGATTGGGCACCAAGTGCCCTCTTTTCTGGGTACCAGGAAAAGTCTGGAATAAAACTCTTGACCTATCTGTTCTGCAGGAACAGGTTGAATTGCCCTTATGGAGAGCAGGGATTGAACTTGGTTTTGTGCCTCTGCCCACTGGTTTGGAGGAAGGTCTGGGAACCCTTTTGGGGTTGGCAGTGTGTGGAAGTAAACTTTGTACCACTGGGATGCAATGTTGAGGACCCGTTGGTCTTTGGTGATGGAGGTCCAGTTTTCTGCATGGTGGGCAAGTTTTCTTCCTAGGTGCACGAGAAATTGGGCAGAGGTGAGGAGTGGGGTTGACAAGTCATTGTGAATTCTTTCCAAAAGGGGGTGGCTTAGCACTCCCTGTTTTAGAAGCTGAGGTACTCCATTGCTTAGATTTCTGCATACCCTGACACTGTAATCTGGGGGGGGGGGCTGTTTCCACTGGGTCTAGTTTTTGATGGCCTTGAGGAGTCAGGAAAGGACCAATGTTTTGAGGGGCAATGCCTACTGAATCTAGGAGGCTGCACTTGCAAAAAATCTTTCACTGTCTGTATAGACTTAGCTCTTTCTTCCATCTTTTTTAGAAAGTACAGTTGTGTACACTTACCATAAATGTAGATGTTCAAGTGTATTCAGTGTTGCAGTCCTCACATATGGGTTATCCAGCTCCTGGTAGCCATCAGTCGGCCCAAATACCAGAGTCCTTGTTATATGACGTCGGCTGCCGCTGGTTGTAAAACTGATGTTAGAACATCAGATATAAAGGGAGGCAGCCAATGCCATTTCCTCAGTTTTTCTTGCCTTAACTGTCAGCAGCTCCCAAAAGAAGGCTAACCCAGGAATAGTAGCACCCTGGACACGTCATACAAAAAATAAAAATCTATAGGCTGTGCCTTAGGAAAAAAGGGGGAATTGAGGGTGGGAAACCAGGACTGCAACAGTGAATACACTCGAACATCTACATTTATGGTAAGTGTACACAACTGTACTATGTTCTTCGTGTTTCACTGTTGCAATCCTCACATATGGGTTGATTCCCAAAGCCCAGTAAGAAGACAAGGGGGGGAGGAAGGATCACAGATTAAGGGTTGGTAAGGAGGCCCTGCAAAACTGCAGAGGCAAAACCAGCCCTGGATTTAGAAAACAAAGGTAGATTGCAATGCTTTGTGAAAGTATGGACAGAAGACCAAGTAGCTGCTTCTAGAATGTCCTTAGTAGGCACACCTCTAAGAAAGGCTGCGGAGGTAGAAGCTGCTTTAGTAGAATGGGTCCTAATACTCTGAGTGGGAACCTTCCCATGATGCAGGTAATAAAAGTGAATACAATGAGAAATCCATTTGGAGATGATTTGTTTTGAAATAGCTTTACCCTGAGCCCCAGGAGCAAAACTAACCAATAACTGTTCAGATTTTCGAAAGGATTTAGTCCTGTCTAAGTAAAATCTCAGCTGTCTATGCACATCAAGAGAGTGCAGAATCTTTTCCCTTTTATTTTGGGGATTATTGAAAAATGTAGGCAGGTGAATGGACTGGTTAAGGGTTAAACTGGAAACCACCTTAGGCATAAAGGAGGGATTGGCTCTCAGAGAAACCCGATCTGAGTCAAAAATAATGAAAGGTTCTACTGCCATTAAGGCTTGCAGCTCAGATACCTTTCTAGCTGAAGTAATAGCTAAAAGGAAAGCAGTCTTCCGAGATAGAAACTTCAAATCTGCAGAGGCAGCTGGTTCAAAGGGAGGCAGAGTACGTTTTTCCAGGACAAAATTAAGATCCCAAGCAGGAGTAAGGAGCTCTTCTGGAAGGTCTAAGATTACTAGCTCCCTTCAGGAACTGCTTCATCAAGGGGTGAGAAAAAAATGGGTTGCTCAAAAGAACAATGAGCCGAAATTGCTGAAGCGTGAATTTTGATTGACGAAAAGGAAAGTCCACCATTAAGCAATCCTGCTAGGTAGTCAAGAATGAGTGAAAGAGAAGGATGAGAAGAGTCTTCTCCTTTAGCTAGCATCCAAGAGCAAAATCTTTCCATTTACCTGCATAGGATTTCTTGTGCTAGGCCTCCTGGCCTCATGAAGAACTTCAACCACCTGTTGGGAAAGATTTAAAGTATTAGCCAGGCAGTTAAATGCATAGTTTGAAGATGAGGATGAAGGAACTTTCCCCCTCCCTGAACCAACAGATCTGGTACCAGCGGAAGATGCCAAGTCTGAGCCTGGGAAAGGCTGTGAAGGAGGGGATACCAATGCTGCCTGGGCCAATCTGGAGCTATCAGAATAGCCTTTGGCTTTTTGTCCCTTATCTTTAGTAGCACTCTGGGAAGAAGAGGCAGGGGAGGGAATGCATAAACTGAGAGATGTGTACATGGGAAGGACAACGCGTCCACTATCCAAGCTTTGTTGTGAAACTCCCTGGTGCAGAAGGTTGGAAGGAGATGATTGGTGTGAGAGGAGAAAAGATCCACTTGTGGGGTGCCCCAATGATGAGTGATGTGATGGAAAATGTCCCTGTTCAGTTGCTACTCGTGAGGATCCAGAACATGTCTGCTCAAATGATCCACCAAGGAGTTTAGCCTCCCTGGAAGATACTGGGCTATTAGATGTAAGCCCAAGGATGCTGCTATGGACCATAGTCTCGTGCTTTGTCTGCACAAGGGGTAAGAGTGAGTCCCCCCTTGTTGATGTACCACATGACTGTGGTGTTGTCTGTCCTGATCAGCAGAGTCCCAGGGTAGAGTAGGTCTTTGAAAGCAAGCAAGGCCTGCTGCACTGCCATCAATTCTTTTAAGTTTATGTGCAGATGAATCTGCTGGGTGCTCCAAGTCCCCTGTTTGCCCCTGCCCACCAGATGAACCCCCATGCAACATCTAAGGCATCTGTGGTGAGAGTCTGTCTGGCGACCCTTGTTCTTAGACAGGGAATCGGGGGAAGAATCAAGTCTAAGTTTTGTGTGTGTTGATACCAAAGATTCTTGAGGTACCACTGAAAGTTTTATATAACAGCCAAAGATTCTTGAGGTACCACTGAAGTTTTCTCAGCAAAAGTAGACCACATCACTACAACTGATGCTTGGTTAAATACTAGGACAATTAGTATGACATCACAATTTAAAGAGATATTACTCCACTAACATAAGAACATATAAAAAATGCATAAAATATATAGAAAGGTGTGTATTGATGGTTATTAAAATATACATATACACACACATTTTGTGCACATATAACCATAATAGTGCAATAATAGTGCAATAAAAAATATATAAAAAAACTCATATTTAGTGTTTAAGGCCCCTTGCCTTAAGGTAAGGAACTAATGAGGTGCAGCCATTCAAACCAGGATATCTATCTGTTTGTAATTTAGTGATCCATTGTTGTTCTATTTGTTGTAAGATTAAAAATGTAAAACAATGACATGATTAGCTAGAGCATTTGATTGCTTCTGGTTCCGTATGTCCCTTATATGTTCTAACATTCTTTCATTAAAACTCCTATCAACATCGGCATTTTTACAATCATAGTACTTTAAACTTTATACGAAGAATTGCTATGATTGTAAAAGTGTAAAAGTGTCCATGTTGTTTATTTTTGTTTATTTTTGTTTTTGCCAAGCATGCCATGCCTATTATTTAGGCAAAACAAATAGGAGTTTTAAAGAAAGAATGTTAGAACATATAAGGGACATATGGAACCAGAAGCAATCAAATGCTCTACAGACAGTAGTCATTGTTTTAAATTTTTAATCTTACAACAAATAGTAAGGACAAACAGAGGTGGTGATGTAGAAAACCACACTAATTGAAGCCATGAACCTCAGTGCTTGCAGGAATTGCCTTGCAGAGAGCTGGGTCATGTTTGCTAAGTTCATGAAGTAAGTGGAAAGATCTTCTTGCTTCTGTTGAGGGAGGAATACCATCTGGGTGGCTGTATTCAGGCTCGCTCCCAGGAAAACAATCTCCCTTGAAGGAACCAACTTTGACTTCTTTTCGTTGAGAGAGTAACCTAAGGAGGTGAGAGTGTTCTTCACAAAATCCAAATCCTTTTCTAGTTCTGGGGAGTTTGCTTGAATGAGACAGTCGTCCAGGTAAAGATAAATTTGAATGTTTCTCTGCCTGCAAAAAGCAATGGCTGGAGCTAGACACTTTGTAAAAACTCTGGGAGCAGTAGATAAGCCAAAGGGCAATGCAGAGAATTGAAAGTGTTGCTCCCCAGCCCTGAAGTGAAGGAACTGCCTTAAACTTTCCCTTACTGGGGTGTGCAGATAAGCCTCCTTGAGATCCAAAGTTACCAGCCATGAATCCTTGTCCAGCATTGGTAGTAATTGTTGAAGGGTGAGCATCTTGAATTTGGGAATCACCAGAAAAATGTTTAGAATGGACAGATCCAGAATAGGGCGCCATGTGCCCCCTTTATTGGGTACCAGAAAAAGCCTTGAATAAAAACCTAGGCCTGCCTGTTTTGCAGGAACTGGCTCTATAGCCCGCATAGTCAGTAGAGAAGAAATTTGAGTTTCTACCCCTGCCCTGAGAGTTCTGGGTATGTCTTGGTATGCTTGGAAAACTGGGAAGGTGTGAAAGTAAAATTTGTAACCTTGGTTTACTATACTGATCACCCATTTGTTGTATGTGATGGTAGACCATACCTCTGCGAACCTGGCTAACCTTCCCCCAAAGGAAACTCTGGGTCCGCAGAGGTAGGTACAAGAAGGCTCGAGTCATTGAAAATGTTTGCTTTGGGAAGCTGGCTTAGAACTCCCCGATTTAGCAGAAGAAGAATGCCATTGTTTAGCCCTTTGAGGAGCAGAAGCCCTCTGGAAGATCTGAAACTCCTAGGCCTGCTTGCCATGATCAGGGAAAGACCAATTCTTGGAAAGATAATGCCTACTAAACCGAGGAGGCTGAACCTCAAGGAAATCTTTTACAGCTTGCATAGATTTTGCCTTATCCTCCAACTTCTTTAGTACCTCCCCAGCCTTATTACCAAAAAGATTGTCCTTGTGCAAAAGAACATCCAGCAATTTAGACTTAACTGGTTCAGAAAGAGGCTGCTCCCTGAGCCAAGAATGCTTTCTAATTATGGACCAGTGGCTGCTGCTCTGCAGGAAGCCTCCAAAGTGTCAAAACCACAATGAAGTGAATGTTTATTAACTAAAGTGGCAGAATTCAGTAAGTCTTGTAAATCTTTGTTCTCCATCATGGAAGGAATATCTCCAAGATTAACCTTAACAGCCTCCAAGGTATGCTGCTGATACTTAAGCATGTGAAAAAGACAATTCACGGATCTAATGGCAAGAGTTGCAGAAATACAGATTTTTTTTTACCTCACCCGTCCAAGGCCCTAGATATCAGAAGGCACAGGGTTTTTAGCAATAGTAGCTTTAACACCCATGGGACCTTGAGAAATAAATTCTGGATCAGCAGTAGGGTTTTTAAAAAGGAATTGATGAGATTCAGGAACCCTGTAATACCTATCTGGTTTTCTGGGGGCAGAAGGAACAGAATTAGGAGTTAAAGAATTTTCCATGAAACCATCATCCACGACTTCCAAAACTGGAGGTATAGCCAGAGGCTTATGCTGTGGCAAATCTAAAAATTCCCTGATTCTTTTCTTAGACTGTGGAAAATCCTGACATTCCCATTTAAAATGCTCCCCAAAAGTATTCAAAGTATCCCCAAAGGAAAAATCCTCTGGAGGGGAGGCAGTAGGGATAGAGTCCTCAGCATCAGAATCCTCAAAGCCAGAAAAAAGTTGAGAATTTGCTTCTTCACCAGCAGGCATACTGGAAATCTCAGAATATGAGACAGACAAAACATCAGGAGATAATTCCCTATCCCTCTTTGAAGGGGGGGGGGGTGACAGCCCCTAATCAGGGAAAAAAGATCACCAGACATCTTTACCAACTGGGACTGAGGTACAGGAGGGGAGGCCGATGCCTGCTTGTGAGTAGGTTTGCAACTGGAAAGTTTACTAGCAATCTGGAGGGACTTGGGAGGCCTAGCAACTGCAGAAGTCTGAATTAAGGTAGTCAGTCTGGTTCTGGTCTCATGTTGAAAAGAAGAGGCGTCAGAAGCTGGTGCCTACAAAGCGGCTCCAGACCCATCTGACAGGCGGAGGGTCTGAAGACGAAATAGCAGCCTGTGGCATGGAGGACTCCATAAAGGTCTCGGCAGAGGCTTGCAGCTGAAAATCTGTGGACTACAAGGGCTGCGGAAGCGCCTCACTGACTACAGCTGTGCTGACCAATTTCACCAGTGCGTCATCAGTAGATTAAACCCTAGGCCTGTCGCGTTCCTTGTCTTTGCGCTTCCTAGGTATATCCGAAGTCGGGAGACCAGAAGACACCATACCGACGAACTTAGGCCAGACTCCGAAATGCTTATACAAAATCTTAGCTCTACGGCATATGGTATGCTGGTTAAAGGAAGCACAGATATCACAGTTAGGGACGTTGTGCTCAAGGCCCAAACAAGTTATACAATTGGAACAGAAATCATGGTGCAGAATCTGTTTCCACAGGCAAGACAGTTATTAACTTTATTTGACATTCGTTAAAGCAAGAAAAGAGGATCCCAAATGGGGTACTTATCTGAAGGCATCTTCAACTTGGTAATCGGAAAGCAAAATGAAGGTAAACAGCCAACCGGCACTAGTGTGAATTGCATCTGCTTCGGGATCCGTGGCAAGAAAGACTGAGGAAATGGCGTTGGCTGCCTCCCTTTATACCTGATGTTCTGACATCAGTTTTACAACCGGCGGCAGCCGACGTCATATACCAAGGACTTGTATTCGGGCCGACTGAGGGCTACCGGGAGCCGGATAACCCATATGTGAGGACTGTAACAGTGAAACATGAAGAACATCCTCTTCTTCTTTGGTGCCAAACAAACTGTCTTTATTCAAAGGAGCATCTAGTAGTTTTGATTTGACATGGTCTAGCAAGGTCTGTTCCTTAAGCCAAGCATGCCTTCTCAGTACAGAACCAGTGACTGCTGCCCTGCAAGATGCTTCTAGGGCATCAAACCCATATTGCAAGGTATGCTTGCTGACTTGGCTTGCAGAATGCATAAGCTCCTGTAATTCTTTACTTTCTGCACAGTCTGTAAAGGTAGACAATTTTTGCTTAATAAGTTCCATAATATGTTGCTGGTATTTCAACATGTGAAACTGGCAATTCAATGCCCTAATGGCTAGAGGTGCAGAGGTGTATACTTTTTTACCCCATCTGTCTAAAGCTCAGGAATCCCTGTCCGAAGGGGTGGGATTCTTAGCTGTAGTTGCCTTTATACCTTTAGGCCCTTATTAAATGACCTCTGGGTCAGCAGTAGGATTTTTGAAAATAAATTTGTGAGAGTCAGGAACTCTGTAGTACCTGTCTGGTTTCCTTGGAACAGGGGGTAAAGTATCAGTAGTCAGACTGGATTTCATAAAGACATCATCCACAACATCCAGGAGGGATAGCTAAGGGGCTATGTTGTGGCAAATCTAAAAATTCTCTGAGTCTCTTTTTGGACTGAGGATAATCCTGGCATTCACAGTGGAAATGTTCTCTTAAAGTATGAAGGGTTTCACCAAAAGAAAAATCCTCTGGAGGGGAAGTAGAGGGAATGGATTCCTCTGCATCTGAATCCTCATAAGTAGATAAAGACATGTCTTCATATTCAGAAACGTCAGAGTCGTCAGACTCTTGGTCAGTCAAAGCTGCTGGGGACAAGTCCCTTTTTCTCTTAGCAGGGGAAGGCTGGCTTCCCCTAATCAGCATGATCAGGTCTTCTGCCATTTTAAGCATTTGAGATTGTAGCAAGGAAGCAGGTGCTTGAGATTGGGCCATCGTCTTTTTTTTGGCGAAGCTCGTATTCTTGGCCTTAGAAACTCGGTAGTTTTAGACAAAACTGAAGATGCAAAAGAAGTCGTCAGTGTGTGTTGACAATCAGTAATGCGAAGAACTGCCTCAGAAGCCGGTACCTGCTCAGTGGCTCCAGACCCATCCAAGGTAGAGACATCCGCAGGTTTCATAGTCAAAGAAGAGAATGGGTCTTGGTAGCGGCCTGGAAATCCATCGAAGCAGGCATCAGGGACTGCAAAAGTTCCTCCCAGAGTACCGGTGAACTGGTGACTAACTTAACTGAAGCGTCTTCAGCAGTTTTGGACCTGTGCGGTCTGTCTCTGTCTTTATCCTTACGTTTATTCGGATTGGTAGGCGGATGGTTTACCGAAGCCATTTAGGAATATGGAGATTGAGAGCGAAAGTATTTAGTGACAATAAGGGCCCGACGTTGAATAGTTTTGGCACTGAACAAAGCACAAAACTGACAACGAAGAACGTTGCGGTCTGGGCCTAAACAGGTAACACAGTAAGAATGGAAATCTCGGTGTGGTATTTGCTTTCCACAGGTGAGACAATTGGTAACGTTTTCAGACATCAGTTAGAGCAAGAAAAAGGGATCCCCAATGGGGTACTTAGCTTTAGAAAACTTCAGGATGATTCAATTTGTAAACGAAAACTCAGGTAGCGGTCGACCGGCACTCATTCAAAGTGCTTCTGCTTTGGGCTCCTCGGCAAGAAAGATTGATGTAATGACTTCGGCTGCCTGTTTTTATACCCCTGACGACCTGACATCAGTCCTGGAGTGACAGTAACCAATGCAGAAATACTAAGTCTCTGGTATTCGGGCCGACTGAGGGCTACCTGCAGGCAGATAACCCAAGTGTGATGACTGCAACAGTGAAACATGAAGAACATCTAATGTTTAACAGCAAGAGGGTACTAACTCAGCAGAGGAAAGACACCCTGCAGAGCTTGAATAAGCAAATTAGATATTTTGTAAAGTCCTCTAAAGCCAATTATGAAGCTAAACTAGCATCCCTAGCTAAGGATAATCACAAGGTATTCTTTAGCTACATTAGAAATCTAAAAGGGAAGGCCCAACTTTGTGCCCAGCTAGTAGTGGATGGTACCACTCATACTGACCCTGAGGACATCACCAACCTGCTAACAGACAGATTTGGTGCAAACTTCACCCCCTGTCCCCACCAGACATACACCAAAGCATACCTGTCACTGGTCTTCTACCTAGTATTTCCAAAGAACAGGCCATAACCGCACTTTCCATGGCCAAAAAACACAGCCTCTATGGGACCAGATAACATCCCAGGCTGCCTGATAAATGGTCAAAAACAGGACCCAGTGGAGCCACTTGGCACTCTGTTCAACCACAGTCTAACCACTGCAAGGTCATGGAGAGAATCATCATGCACCTTATCAACAAAGACATAGGTGTCCTTCAAACTCCTGACCTGATTCAATTTGGCTTTGTTAAGGGTAGATCATGCTTATTATAAGCGGTGGAGTTCTTCGAGAATGTCACCATAGCCCTGGATGAAGGTAAAACAGTACATACAGCCTATCTTGACTTAGCGAAGGCTTTTGACACAATACCCAATTCAGGCATCATTGAGAAACTCACCCATCTGGAAATTAACCCATATGTCACTAGATGGGTAGTCAACTGGCTCACCGGCAGAAAATATACAGTCAAAGTTGGGATTCCACCTCTTCCAGCAGATGAGTTATGAGTGGTGTATCACAAGGATCTGTACTTGGCTCCCAATTGTTTGGAATCTAATTCTCAGAAGTCCAAGTGAAAATAGATGGCTTGTGGCTTACCAAGTTGGCTGATGACTGCAAACTGGATGCAACCACTGAGTCCCCCAATGATGTTGACATACTACAAAAAGGGCTTACACAGACAAATGATTGCTGCCAAACAGACAAATGATTGCTGCCAAAGCCACGGACCTAAACTAAATGCAAAAACATGCATTATCATCCCTTTTGGCAAAGGAGAAGTCCCTACAAATTACAATATTAACACTACCCCCTTAGCTCAAAATCTGTGGTGAGAGATTTGGGAACACGGGTTGATAGCAACCTTAACTTCGATCACCATGTGTCCACAGTGGTATGGAAGGTCTTCTATGTTGTACATCTCATAAGTAAGGGCATCGCATCCACAGCTAAGGATGTTATAACTCCCTTATACTCATCCCTCATCATACCGCTAATAGAGTACAACGCTCCCTTCTGTATATACCTCACCAGACACCTGCAGCAGCTGGAGAGACCTCAGAAGTTTCTCACAAAGAAAATTCAGGGCCTTCAACAACACATGAACTAAACGGACAGAATGAAGGCCCTGTCACTGTACTCTGTATCTTATAGGCTGTTGAGAGGCACCTTGTGCCTTGCCTACAGAGTAGTCTTGGACCCTGCCCTAATGGAAATGCTGCACATCTGCAAGTCAAATGGGACAAGATTCACTCACTCTAGGGATCTTAAACTAGCCTGCGACATTAACAGGACATGCTGGAGAGACAGATATGTCTCCCAGAGATTGCCACTCCTCTGGAACAAACTACCAGTTCATGTAAAACAGAGCTACTCAGTGACTCTATTTAAGCATAACTTAGACAACTGGATGGCAGACTGTAAATTTACCCTTGGTGTGTCACCTATGTCCCTCTTGGATAAGGACAGTTGGTGTTGATCATAGACTTACGCTGTAAATATAGACCATACATCCTGGTCAATAATGGAACATGGGTATAACATGGCTAGGCTTACAAAGGCCCTAGGGCCAACAGCCTAGTAACCTATCAACCTATCAAACTGTTTCAGAGATACAGATAAAGATTAGACTTCAGAATTCAATAGCTTCCAAATGCCAATCAGATTCAGTTCACAATAAACGTGTCCATTTTATTTTTGTCATGGACAAATAGATTCATCAAAATTAGAAATATATTGTGTTTTTAGAATATCATATCCAAAGCCAATAATGTATCTTTCTGTAAAAGTGATGTTTTCAAGGATCAAAATTACTGGGATAGTAAAAAAATACAAAAAAATTGTGATGTTGCTGAAATAATGTAGCTGTTACATTGCAGTTATCCCTGAAAGCACAACTGAATTTGAACTTTAAACAGACTGTCCAAGTACGTTGACCAAAAAGCATTGTATGACAAATGTTAAGCCATTTCACAAACCTAGCACTGGATAATGTAGGGACCTAAAAGATACACCTTAGAATTTTACAGCCTGCAAACCTTCATTGTAATTTGGTTCACAACAAATACTTATATATTGCTTTTTCTTAGTATGCGTGTACATCATAATCAACATCTGCTGCTGTTTTCTATCAGAACTAACAGCAGTATTTATTTGTTTTCAATTAGGTTTTCATCTGGAAAAAAAGAAAACAGCACTGGCGTTTGTGACTTGTCATAAAAAATAAATAAAATGCAGTATTCCAATTCCTTTCACTCAGAATGACTAAACATGCAACCCAAACAAGTTTACTGGGAAATACCAAACAGTTTAAGAAAAATTCCCTGCATTGGTACAGATTACCAAAGGTTGTTATGGTCAATTAGCATGTGACGATTTGAAAAATTCACCGAGATTCAGTTTACAAATAAAGAAAAAAAAAAAAAAACACAGCCACATGACTTTTGTTAAAAAATATATATCAAAATATATCTGTTTTGAAATTGTGTATCATCAGAACTAAAACAACATGTATTTCACCCAAACATACCTCTCAATATCAAAACAATAAAATCTTAGCACTAGCATTTAAAAATCATAGCAGATGATCAGAAAGAAGAGTACTTTGTTATTTTTCATGACAGATATACACTAGATCATGCATTGTTAACAGAGACGTTGTATAGGCTTAGTTTATTTACTTAATAAGTTATATTCACATAAACACATCTGATTTTATAAGGAACATCAGTAAACTAAGAGAAAAAAGGCTAACTTTGAGGACCAAAATCACACTGCCTAAATCAAGCGGTGTGCTCCCTAAATGTGATGTTTTCTACCACTAAGTGTTGAAACAAAATTTAAGTATTGGGAAGAATGAAATCTCTCGCAAAATTCAAGATATAGCTGTTCTAACAGCTCTGCATATTAAGGCAGAGGACATGTACACATTTAAAGGTAAATATGCCAACATTTTCCATTGAAACTTTCACCAGAAAATATCAAGCAGTTTCAAAAGTATAGATAATGAACCAAAAACAGTTAAAACAACCATTAGCAACTGATACACTACACTTTACAACATAAATGTACCTTCTATTTGTCACACTGGCATATATAAACACATCATGGGTGGAATGTAGGACACAAAAGGAGATGTATTTGTTTTTAAAAGAGATGTTTTCAAGCATTTTCAGTGTTAAATGTAAAAATTACAAAAAATGCATACAGAATATTTAAAAATTCAAGATGAAGCTGCTCTACTGCCTGTGGATCTTGCAACACAATCCAAATATTTTATAGCTCTTATGTCCCTGCGGCACAGTACAGTGGTGTGGTGGTTACTGTTGCTGCCTCATACTGCTTATGACCCACTTCGGATACCTTTTGTGCAGTGATTTGATGTCATCACTATGTCCACTCTGGTCTTCAGTGAGTTCTCCCATTTCCACCCATATCCCAAAGATGTGTTGTAAGTGAACTAGCTATCTGTGCCATGTGAAAATGAGTATGTGCACGCTTTCTATAGACCGGCATCTTATCCAGAATTAGTTCTCTGTGTTGCACCCAGCGAGTGTTGGCAAAAGGTAGGCCTTCCCCCAATAACCTCAAAAGGATAAAGCAAGTATTAAGCACTACAGAATGAGTGAGTAAATTAATGAAATGGACAAAGCAGGTATTAGTGAATGATTGGATAAATGAATAAAATAATATCCAGCATCCTTCACTGAGAACATTGTTAGAACCTGTGGAACATTTTTCATAGCTATAACCTTATAAGTAGGACTGGAAAATGTCAAACCTTGTCAGAAGTAAGACAACTTTTAAACAACAGTCAGCATTTCTTAAAAAAGGGCTATAAATGCAAAAGTTGTTTAGCAGACACTGAGCTTTCCAACAGTATAAATGTTGATAGTGCATATCAAAGTCATTATTAAATATCTGGCAAGGAATGTCAATATTGTGCATATTTTTTACCTTTTTGGAAAAGCAAAGCACAATATATTGGTCAATGTACCAGGCAGACCTGTACAATTTGAATTTAATGTATTAGTATGAATGTCAGCTTTAAAATCTTACCTTAACCATTACTGTGTGATGCTCCTTTCTTGAGATATTCACTAAAATATGATTAATATATAATTTCTCATAAGTGATAAATAAACAAAACATAATATCTCATCACCTGTAACAGACTGAGCCTACATATCAGTGTAGAAGTTGTGCATCTAAATGTCAGCTTCAAAATGATGCATAATTTGTGTGATCACCATGCTCCCTTGCAAAGATATGGGCATAATAATGAAAAGTATTGTAAATGTATAATTTTCATATTCGTACAAGACTAAACAAAAAGAGGGCTATAAAAATGGGAGATATCCAATATGAAACATTTAAAGACTAAATACACAGGTTGAAATTACAAAAATAACTATGGTCTCCTAACTTAACAGATTATTAATTAATGTGAAACATGGACCATCCTCTCAGTTTGAATGCATTCTAAAAATTATTCATATAAAATGAATGCTTTGGAAAAATAGTTTTCACTTGTTCAAAACATCACCACATATTTTGTACAGGTTACATTATGAAGAAGCAAAGAGCAGCTAACATGAAAAAAGCATTAGGTGCTAAAAGTTAGGGTAAGCACTGACTTATTAAACTTTAAAACAAATGGAAGCAAGTATCTCCAGACAGTATCAGTAAAATGATATAAAATATGTGTCTTGCTAGGGTCCTATCACTGTACTGCGTATGAATACAGCAGCAGTTACTTTACAAAGAAGCAGAAACAAAACAAGGAAAGAAGAACTGTACAGATGTTGTAATCATATGAGGTTCTTGTCTTAATTAAATAAATAAATTCACATGTGTGGGGGTAGTAGAGGCTAATGGCAGACAATGCAGGAAGTGCATTGCAGCACCGCTACAGCCTTACTCTCATTTACAAATACTATGAACAAAGCTCTGCATAGGTTCAAAGCCTAGCCCATAGTTTTGTGGCTTACCACCCCTTTAGTATGGGGGGGAACTATACATATTTTTTGCTGTGCCTCTGTTGAGCAGTGACACTGAGGTAATCATCCATTGGTCAAGATTTCTCTTGAACAAGGCCAGTTTAAGTCTCCGCCCTTGTGGCTCTGAAGGATCTAGATTTTTTGAGGTGAAGCATATTCATCAAATCTGGGTTTGACATGGCCTTGTATGTTAGGCAAAGGTCACCTCTGAGCAAGCGAGCTCTGACTGAATAGAGCTGGAGTTCTTTCAGTCGACAGATGTTTGAGACCCTTTATCCTTTTGGTGAGGAACTTTTGTTGAGCATGCTGGGCTCTCAACTAGTCATCCTGTTAGACCTAGTCAAAGACGTTGACACAGTATTACACCTAAAACTATTACAACAACTCAAAACACTGTTGTGTCTTTCGGCTTTTCCAGGTTAGGGCTCGCCACAGCGGAACTCCGGTCCGCTAATGATTGGTAGTTGATTTTTACGTGCCGAGTTACCAGCCCTGACGCACAACCTTCAATGAAGGTACGCCCATTCATGCATGTCTCCACGTAGAAGACGCTCTAGCTGAGAATCGAACTGAACAGCGTCTTACTGTGAGGTGACAACGCTACCACAGCACCACCACCCACAGTTTATAAACTGCACTAATTAATAATCTCCATACTGCATCCAACAAAGTACAGTCGTCCAATATGACGATGATTCTACCATCATCTCCTCTTCCAACAAGTTCTCCAGTCTCCTAAAGATAACTCAAAACACCTTTTCATCTATTGAAGCCTGGCTAAATAAAGCACAACTTCTACTTAATTCCAAAAAAATAAACTCTTGCTATTCTTGTCAAAAACACCAACTCACCACTTTAAGATATAGTCACAAAACAATACTGAAATCGAATTAGTGAAGACAGCAAAACAACCAGGCATTACAATCAATGACAAACTCTCCTTCGAGTATCATATTCACAATACAATAAAAAAACTCACTTTAAGCTCAGTAAACTCTATAGACATAAACTATATTTGGATAAGCCCACCAGGATAAAACTGGCAAACAGTCTCCTACTTCTTTGCCTCCACTGTGGAAGTCCCATCTTCACCAACCTCCACACATCACTCATGAATAAATTCTAATCCTGCTACTATAAAATAGCAAAGTTTGCATCTAGAATGCCAAATCACACACACCACTGCCTGGCCATTAAATGACTGAACTGGTTTGAATTCCTCCATTACTTAAACTACACCCAACTAACTCTTGCCCACAAACTGATCAATAATCCTGACAAGTGCCCTTCACTTCAGACTATTCTGCAAGCATACACCTCTCCCAGAAATATTTGGTCTAGTAATGAACAACTCTTAAGCATACCCACACCCAACAAACAAGCGGACAATGCCTTTATTCCTATACCAGTGGCAAACTATGGAATGCTCTGCCTTCTTCAGTCACTCAGTTGGACTTTATAAATCCATTTAATCTGTGCTAAAATGTCACTACCTTAACAGTCATATCTGTTCATGTGTACATATGTCTAAGCCACCATAAACATAGTTAACCACCCACTTTAATTTTTTTTCTTCTTTGATACAGACTTACATCTGGCTAGTCTATTACAAATCCATTTAAAAACTCTAAATTTACTTCACCTTTTTGAGTTCTCCTAATTTCTAACTCTAGAACTGCCTAACTACAGATTAAATCAACATCTTCCTTGAATTTACCTAGTTTTCAGAATTATTCTGTTCAATTATATTGCATGTTTATATAACTAAGTTGTAATGTTAGTTTGTACTAAAACTCAAATTGTTTTATGTACTATACAAATTTTATTTTTGTATTAATATTTTGTATATTTTTTTAGCTTTTCTCCCTGGGCCTCCACGAAAAATGGCTTTCTGACCCAGTGGACTTTCCCGGTCAACAAATATCAATCAATCAAACAATCAATCAATCAATAAATAATTTAAATTCCTTAATTCTATCTAGCACAATGGCCTACAAGATGTGTACCACCAACAGCAGGCTTAGGTGCTGCTAGATTAACAAACTTCTGTTAACCACCGTGAATGGACAGAATGAGTACTTCAGAGTGACTTCATGTGCTAAATTAACTAACTAACTATAGCCACATGAATTTCCTTGCTTATTTTCGTATTGCCTTTTACTGAGAATATAATAATTTTAATGGAAGACTCAGACCTAGCTTGCATTATACTGACTAAGGAAAATTTGCCCATGAGAAAGTGGTAACTCCCTGTTAAACATACAAATGCCATAGCACCTTTAGCATTTACCTAAAATCTGTCAGAACAGGACGGTAGTACTTTGGTGTAATTTCTCATTAGCAGGCTTTATGGATGCTAATAATACTGTATGTCTGACTGCACACTTAGTGTACCATACAGCCATGTGGAAATGATGTTCACAAATTTCCATAGCTTTGTTTGCCACTGAAGCGATATGATGTGCAGGTCCAAGACGCCCAGCTGACTTCAGGGGAAAACAAAATCACCACATGGTTTTCTAGCTTGGTGCAGAATTAGCCAGTCTCGCATTCTGTATGAAATATCTGCCGTACCAAACACAGTGACTGGAGGATGTATATTATAGGAAGCCTCCCTTTGCACAAAACAGTTCTAGTCTTGTACTTTACTGGACACGAGGAAGAAAAGGAATGCAACCTTTGTTTACATAACACCTATCACTATTCGGTGCATTAACAGTCAAAAAGGGAGAAGTCAGATGTTTGAGCATGTTTTCTATGGTTCTACTGAGGACCACTGGACCTAGGACAGGAATCTCAGAAAGACTGTACTATTAGACTATAACAGTGGGGTCTGCAATATCAAACTGCTGCATCTGCCCTCCTGCAGGACCCATGGTAGCACTCATTCCTGGGTCTGCAAGGGTAGAGAGGTTTGATATTCAATACATTTATTTATTTACTTACTTACTTAACATTTGTTCACTGGGATGGTCCGACTGGACAACAGTGTCCATTTTCAGCGGAGGCTCGAGGAGAAAAGCTCCAGCAAAGTACATTTTTACTAATACATGTTTAGCACAAAAAAGAAAAAAATTACTATACAGCTTATATGTATCTACTTACAGTCTAGCAGAGATCAGGAAAGCAATTTATATACATCGGAGATTAATCAACAAAAATATATACATGAGAGATGAGATTAAGTACAAATGCAGTACAGCATGACTTATTTTTTCTTAAGCCTCTACAGTACATTTCGTAGGTCATCTGACAGAATGCAGTTTACAACTGCGAGGAAGACAAGGGGATATAGGTATGTGAGAAGGAGGTTACAGGAGTTATAGAGTGGACAGAAGTGTAGTTAGAGGTTACATCTTCTTCGAGAGTC
The DNA here is from genome assembly GCF_019279795.1 of Protopterus annectens. Taxonomy (NCBI): domain Eukaryota; kingdom Metazoa; phylum Chordata; order Ceratodontiformes; family Protopteridae; genus Protopterus; species Protopterus annectens. The sequence continues at coordinate 424,772,927 of NC_056748.1, read as the reverse complement.
TTGATGTTGTACTCTAATGGTGCACTCATAGTGGGATTTGGGGACTCAGTCTGCTGGTCCTCTGTAAAACCATAGCAAACTATTCAATCACATATTTCATAAAATAATAATAATAACAATAACAATAATAATCATAGGTAGGCACAATTTCCCTGTTGGTGGTGGCTTTATCTTTGAAGTTCAGAATCCTGACCATCTTTCATTAGTTCTTCTAGTAGCATGCCAAAAGACTCTGTCAGGTGCCTAAGGAACCTGGAAAAGGAAGGCATGTGCTTTCTACAGCAGTGGTGTTCCAAAACAAAAAGCATACCATGGAGACGTGTAAGGTTTTGCTCTGCCTCTTAACCAATGATTCCTTTCAAACTCAATATGCTTATCTTACATGAGCTGTACTAAGTCTAAAGACAGTCATTACATACCAGGTCATTCTGTAGAGACCTGAATTCTGTGTGTGGTGTCTGCATGTTCTCCCTGTGGGTCGAGTGGCATTCCGAAAGACATGCGTGTATGGGCGTGCCTTCGTTGAAGGTTGGGCGTCGAGCTGGCAACTCAGCACCATGAAAATCTACTGCCAATCATTAGCAGACCGGAGTTCCGCTGTGGCGACCCCTAACCGGGAAAAGCCAAAAGACAACAATAACAAGGGTCTGCAGAAGAGAAGTTAGTGAGTAAAGATTAAAAGAAAACTGTAACCTTGGAAATCTGAGAAGTGAGAACTCCAACATTAACTTCCGACTATTTGGCAAAGAATTGGTCATACTATTTATTTTACTCCTTTCCTTAACAGACCGCCCATCTTCCTTTTCAATCATTGTGCAAAAGTGCAATAGCAGCTGCTTCTATGTGTGCAGTTTCTGCTTCAGATATTTTTTATCATTATCTATGGACCTGTCCTCCTGTACCTATGAACATGTGATCTGCCTGTCTATAAGATAACTTTCAGCAAAGCCTAGTTATACAGATCCAGGTAATTACACTTAAACTAATTAAAAGTATTTTTTATTTTTTTTTAATGTGGAGACCAAAGCCCCTTAACTAAGATAACTAACTCTGAAGACACAAAACCCTAGAGCACATTAAAAAGTCTTTCAGCAAGTGCTGATTCAATTACTTTGGTTCACTGGATTGAGCTTCACTGAAATGTGACTATCAGAAAACTGAATGCTATATATCTTATATTGTTGAATTAATCAGCCCAGTAAAGTAATTTTAATCTGTACATTTAGTAAGGGATCTCGCTATCTCTCTATCTCTCTCTCTCTCTTTTTTTTTCACATATTGATAACTTTTGGTGATGAGCTCTCACTAGTCTACTGATTTTTTTGTTAATCAAGATTTTATAGTAGCACAAATGGTAACAAAGGCTGCACAGTGACTGAAGTGGCATTTTCAAAATAAAATCCAGGTCATGCAAATTCTACATAAAAACCGATTCAACACATAATGACAAGCTAGACAATTAATGCCAGTATACCTATTATATACAATTCTCAGAAAGCTTTTAGACAATTGACAGATGTATTGTTTCCATAACTGCAAGAATGGAAGCCATAATAAAAAACTACATACTACAATATTAACGTTAAACTGTAATTTTTTAACGAATGACTTTACATAATTTAAGTTACTTGCCTATAATCAGGGTTAAAAACATCTGTCCACAATGATTCCAAACAGAACAGAAAAGGTGCTTCTGTTTATATGAATATTCTCTTTGAATAATACACATACAAATTAAATCACTAATGCAAATAATTAAAATATTATGAATGGAAATTTCCATACAGTTTTACTAATTAGCTCCAAATTAGCAAAACACAGACAATTAGTGAAACCACCCTTTAGAGAGTTCTGTTACTAAATACATTTTCACAACAAAAACTGGAAGCACTGATTGGAAATAGGAGGGGTGGGAGGATGACATAATGGTTAAGGTGTTTACTTAAAGACACATGGTGCAGGGTTTAATTCTCACATGGGGTAACTGGCTAGGCTTCAAATGACCCAAAAGGGTAGTTAGTCTAGTACTAATCTATGAACCTATGAAATGGGATTTACCAAAAACAAACCAGCACCTTTAATTAAGTCCTTTAATGATCTTAAAAACCCTAAATGCACATACCTATATAACCAATCCAAATAAGTAATCCTTAGTAAAATTAGTTGGAAAATAAAATGCAACATTTTGCTATCACCTAATAAAGTATCTAATACATCTGGAAAGAGGTAATAACCCTTTAAATGCGTTTATATCACGTTATCGAAATATGAAAATAGCGAATGCTATTTCATTGAACCTAAAATATTTAAACCACATAATATCGAACATTCAAAACAGCGAATGTTTTCCTTGGGAAAAAAATTTGCTATTCCGAAACACATACACACAACACAAGCACACCTAAAAAACATCAATACACACACATACACTTATAATCCTACAACTAACCCTACACTAAACTATACATGCACTACTATCTATCCACTTACCTTAACCCAAACCCTAACCCTAAGGTCCGTCACTATCGCAAACTCACCTAACCCGCGCCCTAACCCTAACTCACTTAACCTGCCCCTAACCCTAATTCACCTAACCTGCGCCTTAACCCTAACTCACCTAACCCGCGCCCTAATCCTAACAACCACACAATCGCACACTTACCTGAACACGACCCGTAAATTTACACCACAGCACTGAAAATAGCGAAGCCACAGAACCGGCCAACTGAATTCTTTCCCTAGGAAAGAATTCGGTGTTCTGCAGCTTTGCTATTTTTAGCGTTCACTCAAAACGGGTCGATATTAGAACATTCGAAGTTTTAAAACTTCGATGTTCTGATATAGACCCCATTAAACAATACAAATGAATGAGGTTAACAAAACCTCTCCTTGAAACAACTTTCTAAAAGCAACGCAAAACATAATGCAGGGGAGGGGAGAACAAAGGTCCAAAAATAGTCATGGATTTTATTGCTCTTCTAAAGTTAGAAAGCTGCTTGAAGGAGAGATTTTCTGTTAAAATGCATTTTCTGAAGGATGTAAAAGCTAAATCTCAACTGTCTGTCATTAATGACTTCAACAACAGTGGCTTGCTAATAAACTATTTTTAATGTAGAAAAGACCAGAGCTATGAGGCAAAAATATGGAATTCTGCGAAGATCTGGACATTGAGTGGTACAAGAGTCTTCTCGGAATTAAGGAGGGACAATGCAGAAATACAAGAAAAATCAGGTATGTTTCTGTTTCTTTGCTTTTGCAGAACATACCTGATTTTTCTTATATTTTACTCATAGCCGGCCTTAGGCATAGGCCAACTAGGCAGCCACCTGGGGCGCCACTCTAGCAGGGGCACTTTTCCAGTATTTATTTGCTGTAAAGTAGACCAGGATGGGGGCAGCGAGTGGTGTGGTGGGGGGGTGCCATGGAACCCTTTTGCCTAGGGCATCAGTTGACTTAAGGCCATTCCTGATTTTACTCTTTTCTCTGTAGCATATTCCATTAGAACAGTTTGACCTCTCAACTGTACTTTAGTGGCCAGACTCTTTTCTACTGGTAAATGCTCAATTTACAATGGGCACGTTGGTTGGGCTGTGCAATCAGCATTCAGGTTTTTGAATAACAATGACCTATCATTGCATAATCTGTATTTGATAATGGGATAAGTATGGAGATAGCTCAGTGATAATGGTTGTTTGGAAGGCCACAGACTTAGTCTTGTGAAGGTTGACCTTCAGACGATTCTTCCTTTTCCAGTATTGCAGAGGAATAAGGTTCTGACTACAACACAGATTATCTAAGTTCCTATGTACCTGAGTTACTGGCAATGATTCTCTAGTAGAGTCCAAGGTATGTCTGCATACCTCTTTAGGAAGGCAGGACTCCTGAGGATGCTATTCATGAAGGTGGGGATATTCATTGCCACAGCCCTTTGCAAGTCCCACTTAAAGTAGCACACATAGATGGAAGATTAGGGCTTTGGGTCCTCCTTACCCCCTAATCTTATCAAACAGAAGCAACAGTCTCAGTATGAGAACGCATCCTTGTTACTCATTAACCTGGTTGCCAGGATTCAGTTCTGCTCCTTTACTCATGTGGGCTATGCTCTCAGACAGTAGGGAAAAGTGCTAAGACTTGCTCCTCATACTTGGGACATTGTAGAACACTGCTGTGTTGCCTAGGCCTGGACCCCCACCAGCAAGGGGAAGAGCCAGGACTGGTCATAAAGGGTGGATAGAACCAGAGTCAAGGTGCAAGGGCAGAAGTTAGTGGCAGCTGTTTCACAAACAGAAACCGTACACTCCCAGGGTGGCCAGTAAGGGGTTACAATAGTTACAGAAAAGATTAAGATGGAATGTTAATAAATTTCCCAGGAAACAAGGGCTCAAGAGAAAAGGAGAGTCAGAGAAGTGTGTCATTTACATAACCATGATACTTCACTCCTCCTTTGAATGACATCTCTAGAAGGGAGCAGGTACAGTGTCAATGACAACCTACAATGGATCTCTGTAAATCCTCATATGACAAGTGAGTATCTCCCAGAGGAATTAATTCTCAAAACTAGGTTCTGTGAGTGCAATGAAAGGCAGAATGCAACTCAATCAAGGCCTAAGGAAGAAAGTACATGGTGAGGAAAAACAAACACACACACACTTCAAAAAGTATCATGGGCCATGGTGTCAAATGCTTCTGAAAGTCCAGGAAGGCCCAAGACAAAATTTATTGCTGATGCCTCAACACCAAGATCTTATTAAATGTCAATGTGATATGATGAGTACTGAAACTTAAAATAGCTCAAAGAGACCATGAGTTCTTAACAATGATTCAAGCCACATACCACCAACTTTTTTTATAATCCAAAGCATGAATTCCAGGCTGGAGAAAGGAGTAGTGTGTTGTACGATACAGTGTTCCACAGAGTAGTTGAGGACTGGAATAACTAAACCGTCATTTAATTACAGATGGAAAAAATCTGGAAAATAACCAGACTGAAGCCTTCCATGAAAGATGCCACAATACTTTTTGGGTCTGGATCGACCCCATGTATTGTAGGATGCAAGTAGGAATTCTACATGCTAACCTTAGAGCAATCTCATTATAAAGCAATCATCAACGAAACTGGAGGCTCACTGGAGGCTCACCTAATTAGGGAAAGCCTTGTCAACCAGGAGTCAAGAACAAAGTTATACAGATTTATAATTCAGAAGCTGAGAAAACCTTCCACTTAGTTAAATATGCTGGACTGTACAGATTGTCCTCCATGTGGAAGAGTCAAGCTGGTTACCTTGATGTAATAGAGATCTCGCTGGAGGAGAGCATTACAGTACTTATCCAGTTTTAATATTTCTTCTGAAAGGTTTGAGCTCCTCCAGTGTCATTCATTACTTACCCCACCCACCAGAAATTAGAAATCTTACCGTCACATCATTGCTCACATGTACCTGCTTACACAAACTACTTGAAAAATGCATACACAAGCAAACTCTGCAATACCTACTACAGGAAAACCTAGTGACTCCTACACAGTATGGTTTCCACCCAAAACACTGTACATACACCACCCTTATCTTCTTTACAAACACTATTTCCCAGGCTTGTGATAACAACAAACTTGTCTCCTATTTATTCCTAGACCTTTCTAAAGCCTTTGATATCATCTCTCACTTTTTACTTCTGGGTAAACTGTCTAATCTAAATTTTTCCCCTGCTAGTATCACCTGGTTTTCTAGCTATCCCTCTGATCGACTACAAACAGTGAAATGGCTCTCCACACTCTCCTTATCCCTCCCTGTAAAAATGGGTGTTCCCAAGGATCTATTTTGGGTCGCCTACTATTTAATATTTTCACCAATCTGCTTTATACTTCTAGCTGCCAGTCATCTCTTGTACAACATACAAATGATTCTACTGTAATCACTATCTCCAACTCTCCCTCTAGTCTCATCTCCACTACTCAGGCTGCCTTCACATCAGTGAAAACCTGGCTCACCAACAACCAACTAATCCTGAGTCCCAAAAAAACAAACTCTTACTCTTTTCTTCCAAAAACTCTTAACCATCTCAAATCTTCTTTCACCTTACTGTCAGCCATTAACACCTCAATAGCAGCCGACTCTAGTACCAAACTCAGGCATCACTATAGATGAGCCAATAACACCCCAATAGTAGATGACTCTAGTACCAAACTCAGGCATCACTATAGATGAGCCAATAACATCCCAATAGTAGCTGACTCTAGTACCAAACTCAGGCATCACTATAGATGAGCCAATAACACCCCAATAGTAGCTGACTCTAGTACCAAACTCAGGCATCACTATAGATGAGCCAATAACACCCCAATAGTAGCTGACTCTAGTACCAAACTCAGGCATCACTATAGATGAGCCAATAACACCCCAATAGTAGCTGACTCTAGTACCAAACTCAGGCATCACTATAGATGAGCCAATAACACCCCAATAGTAGCTGACTCTAGTACCAAACTCAGGCATCACTATAGATGAGCCAATAACACTCCAATAGTAGCTGACTCTAGTACCAAACTCAGGCATCACTATAGATGAGCCAATAACATCCCAATAGTAGCTGACTCTAGTACCAAATTCTTAGGCATCACTATAGACGATCAACTGAAATTTGACCTGCACATGAACAACTGCATCAAGAAGACCCATCAGAAATTAGGCCTTCTATACAGAAACAGAAAGTTTCTCACTCCCAAGGCTAAATTAACCCTCTCTCATACCTACCTCCTACTCAGGCTATTATATGGTTCTCAAATACTCACAAACCTTAATACCACACCCATAGCAAAACTTAACTCTACTTATAACAAGGCAGCCAGATTCTTTCCCAGCCATGAGGTTCATTACATATTGGGTAAAATTCTTGATGTATGCTTTCACATATATTAGGCAATTATCAGGATCGTATTTATTGGGTTTACTATATTTGGGACCCAATTTTTTGATTTTTTGTGGTCCTGCTGGTCTTTAAATTTAGTGATACATAGCACTGTGTGGGGTCTCTATAATTAATGTACAGGACCAGAATGGTCATTCACAACAAAGGGTACTTATTGTATCACTTTATATATGGATTTTAGGGGGTGAATACCCAATTATGAGTAAGAATTATTGAATATTTGATTCCCTACTTGGTTTTCAGTATGGTTTTTGCCTCTACATGTGTAACAGTTGATATATTAGTTTCAATATGATTGTGATCCTTATGGCTTGTGACAGAGAGTGACATTGGGTGGATATATACGTTTTTTGTGCTCTCTTTTGTGGGTATAATTTAAAGGTTTTTTGGTCTTCCCTTCCATTATATGTTGGTCTGGCGACCCTTATTTTGCTTTTTGGATTTCTTGGATGATTGTGAACTGGTTAATAATATATACCTTCGATATGGACTTGGCATCTCTTATCAAAGGTTTATCATCTGATACAGATGATTTTGAGGTATTTGGGTTAGGACCTGTTAGTTTAACTAATAGGGACAATTTTATAGACAATTATGCAGCCAGCCAATGTAAGGTGGCCTTCTTCAAGCTGACTAAGAATATGAAGAATTTAAGAACTAATATCTGGCATTTATGGCTTTTTAAAGCCTACCGACACAAACAGATTACACCTAGGAGACTTAGAGTTAGGTTACAACCCTTGGTACATAGTGTTGACCAGTTACTTTCTGAACAATGGGCACAGGTACAACAGCAGGCATCCATGGGTTTTGTGGATACCTTAGCAGCCTATTATGAACATATGGTTCAACAAGGCATTCAGGAAGATGAAACTCTATGTCAGAACCTTAAGTGTTTTTGAGACTTTACCCTGCTATACATCCTGTCTGAACCAACTTAGTAGTGAACTACTTGACTTAGAAAAGTCACTTAAAGAAAAAAAGATGAAATTTAACAGAGATTTAGGTGACTATGAGAAAGGTAAACCTTTTGACATTTCTAAAAATGTCAAATTTACGCTCTTTGACAATAAATCATTTACTCCCAAATGGAAAAGACCTAAACCCATTCTCAAAAGAAATAGAGATCCCTCTAGATTTACTTCAGGGGATGAATCATCATCCAATACTTTGGTTGATGATAACCACACAGTTGTATCACCAGACCCCAAGTGAAGCAATCTGCAACACCCTTTAGGGTCAGGATCAGGAGAGGGGGGGAGGAAACATAGGGGCGACAAGCAATTTGGAGGGGCTATTCAAACTGATGGCACAAAGGTAGATACTTATATTAATGTGCATAACATTTCTTCTGTAACCTTGTCTGAAACTGAAATAAAGATCTTGAACAAAGGCCTGAACTTTGTACCCGTTTTTTTTTTTTGTTGTTCCTGAACATACCCTGGCTCAGGATGTGATGGATTTTTGTCATTTATTAAATCTTAGACTATATTTTGATAATGCTCCAACCAATACTCAGAGAAGCGTCAAATTTTCTGGATCTACCTTTATGCCCCCCATGTCACCTATTGTATAGATTTTTCAATCCAATGTTCTTAAAGATCTACATTTTAATCCTCATGAGTATAAGAACTTTTCCAATAATTTATCTAAGGTTGAGGAATAATGTATAGATAGTTTGAGGGACAACAGGGATATTGTTATTCTACCTGTGGATAAAGGCGGAGTGGTTGTGATATAGGACTGGGTCTCCTTTTGTGGGGAGGCACTGAACAGTTAGAGGATGGTAGATACTATATGGCTATGCCACTGGATCCTACTAGGAAGTTCAAATGGAAATTGATACCTTTTTAGATGAAGCTCAGGAGGAAGGCATTATCACTAGTGCAGACATTTTCCATCTTAAGGTACCTGACCCAAAACAACAGTATCTTTATCTTTTACCTAAGATCCATAAGGATCCCAAAAATCCATCAGGGAGGCCTATAGTGGCAGGCAGGGGTTCCCTTACTGAACCCCTCTCTGAATTCCTGACATTATATTTGAAACCCTTGTTGGCTCATGTGCGAGCTCGCATTCAGGACACTACCCAATTTTTGGGTATTGTCTCGGAAATGCATTTGGAACAGGATTGGCTTTTATGTACCCTGAATGTCACCTCTTTGTATACCAACATCCCACATTGGGCAGGGTTGTTAGCATTACAACACTGGCTGGACAAATCTGAATTGTATGAACCTGGTTTTATCACTTTTCTTGTTTGCCTGGCTGAACACATTTTAACAAAAAATGTGTTCTATTTTCAAGATCAATGCTTTTGGCAAGTACAAGTAATGGCCATGGGGGCCTCCTTTGCACCCATATATGCCAACCTGTTCATGGCATACCTGGAGGAGGAGTTGATTTATGATGCTTGTCACAACCTATATATCAATGTTGAGTCTTTCGGCTTTTCCCGGTTAGGGGTCGCCACAGCGGAACTCTGGTCCGCTAATGATTGGTAGTTGATTTTTACATGCCGAGTTACCAGCCCTGACGCACAACCTTCAACGAAGGTACGCCCATTCACGCATGTCTCCATGCAGAAGACACTCTAGCTGAGAATCGAACCGGACAGCATCTTACTGCGAGGCGACAATGCTACCGCAGCACCACCACCGTGGGTTCACAACCTATTTATCAATGAGATTGATATTTGGAGGCAATACCTCAATGATTGTTGGTTGGTGTGGAAGTCTGATGATATTTTTTTGCAAGAGTTTGTGGATTATCTTAATAAAGATTAAAAATTAATAAATGGGGAATTGAATTTAAGATTACTTTCAGTATGACTGAAATTACCTTTTTGGATGTTTTTGTCAGTAAAAATTCTGATAATACCTTGGATACTAAGGTCTATAGGAAATTTCCCCAACATAATTCTCTCTTGCATGCTACCAGCTTCTACCTACAACATATCATCCGGAACATCCCAAAATCCCAGTTTTTGAGGGTTAGAAGGATTTGCTCCAACTCTTTGATGTATGACCATTATAAAAGGGACATAATCCATCGGTTCCAAGATAGAGATTATAAATCAGGGGATATTAACAGGGCTTGCCAATTTTCTTCAAGTCAGGATAGGGCCAATTTATTAGAATACAAAACACAATCACCAGATACTCAGTCTAGGGTGAGATTTGTTACCACTTTTGGCAGGAACACCAAATCATTTATGCACATCATTAATAGACATTGGAACATCTTGATGGCAGAGGACAGACTGTCAGCATATTTGGGGGATAGATGTTCTTTTTCCTTCTGAAGGGGCTGCACATTGGGTTCTCTATTTAGCCATTACAAAAGGTTTGACCATGGGGGCACTTTTCCAATCCAACAGACACTAACGGGGGACACATTGGTGGGATGTGTCCCTTGTGGACACTGTTCCCATTGTTACAGGGTAAACAAAACCAAGGAATTTTCCAGCAAAAATACATCCACAGTTTTCAATATCACTTTTTTGGCAAATTGTAGCACAAGTTGGGTAATATATTTGGCCACTTGCTCATGCTCCGTGTTTTATGTGGGCCAAACTTTGAGACCTCTCAAACTTCGAACTGGGGAACATGTGAGTGATATAAGGAATAAAAGACAGTCTAATGCTCTCTTTAAACATACTTGCAAACATAATACTGCTCTATTTAGATTTACCATAATTGATTGTATATTGGGGAATTGTAGGATAAATCTGGCTGGCATACCATTCTAAATGTTAAAGAAAGAAAATGGATCATTAAACTGGGGGGGGGCTTTTTCCTCCTGGTCTAAATGAGCATCTTTAATTAACCAATAGGAGGTTGTCTTGAATCTGTGTACATATATATATATATATATATATATATATATATATACATATGCATACATATATAAAGGGCTTTTTAGTCCTATTATTTGTATGCTGTTTGTCTTTCTCACTGAAAAGGCTATTTGAGCCAAAACCGGCTTGGTTTGGGTGTTGGGGCTTTTTTTCCTTCACCCACGACACTGTATTTCTTGGCATATTAAATAGTTATACCACACTTTGTGCTGGCTCTATCTTTTTTGAATTTGCTTTTGGACTTCAGAGCCTTTGCACTTGCCGTATGTGCGGGTTTTGTTTGACTTTAGCCAGATTCTCTGCCCAACATACTTACAAAACCCAACACTGTAGCTCACATAAACACTTAAACTGGCTGGAACCTCCTAACATGCTTCTTTTCTCTCATCTCTAGCTTATACACTCTATATTACATCAACCTTACTATTGTCCTAACATATCCTCCCTTATATCCTACTATTCTCCAACTAGATCACTCCGCAGCTCAGACCAAGAACTACTACTAATCTATAGACCTAGAAATAATAATGGACGCAATCTATATAGCTATCATCATGCCATTGCTTGGAACAAGCTTCCACTACAAATTAGTTTACTACATCAACCAAAACAATTCAAAGCAGCTACCAAAGAATACTTAAAAACTCTCTGGTCCTGTCCCTGTACTCACCCACTATAAACAGCCTCTCCATCCTTAATCACTTTTATTATAGACCACAAACCTTAACAATTATCTTCTTCACTCTCATGGCTCTTATCACTTCTCCCCCTATGGCCTTGCCATGAATTCATTTTAGCCTCAGCTTTAACTTCTTCTCCCCCTACATCTCTCCACTAAACTGTTACCAGAAATAACAAATGCTCATATTTGTATTAATACTTTTATATTGTATGAATATATCTTATCCACATGCCTAATTTTAATGTTTGATTTGTAAATACTGTTTTTCCTTGATATTAATGTTGGTAATACCTGTCAATTATTTGACTCTGCCACCCTTTTTCTTTGAATACTTGTTTCTGTTAATTTTATCTATTGCATTGATAATGTTTGTTTTGGAGCTTTTCTCTCCATGTCTATGCTACAAAAGGGCTATTTCAGCTCAGTTGGACAATTTCCTGGTCAGCAAATGTAGAATAAATAAATAAAATGTCCCTGTAAAGGACAGGTAGTCATGCAGTGGAGCAAAGTGATCAACAGTATCAGTGACAGCCCTCTTGTAAGCCACTACGTTTTGGTTAGGATTGTCCTCAATGTATTTCCTAAGATGCTAGTCAAACACAAGGATCAGATCACAGTCTAAGAGTGGACACCCTGGGTTCTCTAATTTCTTTGCCCACTAGGGCTTCAGTGGACAGAAGGATTGTTTCCAAGCACCAGCGCACAAAGGTGCTAATAAACATCTTTCCCAAAAAAAAGTTACAAAAATGGAGGTCACACAAATACGGCGGTTCTGATGCAGCCCATTTATCGTATACAATACCCTCATTTGTAATGTTGCCATTTAAACAATGCTCATATTTCAGTGCCCATAACACTGTGCCCTGTCCTCCAGCTGGGGTATCATCAGCCATTCCCTGTACTATGGCATTATCTTTTTTTGTCTTTCTGCTTTTTTGTCTAACACTATATACCCATCCGACACACTTCTGTGTATCTGTACTTGTGTACTTCACATTGTCAGTCACCTTCGGGGCATCAGATATTATATGCTCTAATATCTTTCCAGTGTTACACAGGCGACAACATTTACATGTAACCTGTACACTTCCCTTATATCTGCTTGATGTGGGTGCATCAATGGTCTTGTAGTTTCTAGCACTGAAACTTTCTGAAATACACTAGTACACCTGTAGGTATATATATATATATATATATATATATATATATATATATATATATATATATAAACACACACACACATATATATATATATATATATATATATGTGGAGTTTTACGATGTCGAGTTGCCACCAGCCCGGCGCCCAACCTTTCACAGAAGGCACACACACACACGCACTCATGCCTAAGGCCGATTTAGAGTGTACAATCCACCTACAGCATGTCTTTGGGATGTGGGAAGAAACCGAAGCACCCGGAGGAAACCCAAGCTACCACAGGGAGGACATGCAGACTCCGCACAGAAGGCACGCCAGCCGAGAATCGAACCAGAGAACCTCTTATTGTGAGGTAGCAACACTAACCGCTGCACCACTGTGGCTGCCCAAATCAGATATTTTGCTAAGGGTGATATATGTTAATAGAAAAAAATATAACTACAAATAAAAAGCTCCAAATATCACTAAAAATTCCAGAAAACAAAGTAAAGGTGACAACTTGGTGCAGGAGCAGATAAAAATAGCTATTTTATCTGCTCCTGTACCAGGCTGTCACCAGAAAAAAAATATGACAAAACAGGAAACAAGACAGTAACACAAATTAAACTCACTTCACTGTAATAAAAACACTAAAAACTCAATTTTAAATATATTTCTTGATTAGGAACAGTAAAATATGTCCAATAAGGTAAACATTAATTTCCCAAGGAAAGTAAAAGCAAACTCAACATACAGAAAATGAAGCACTGAAGAGAGGAACAGTCAGGAAATAAATAACATGAAATAAAAACAGTCATCACAGCAACAAAAAGCAGCCACTCTGGCTTAGGAGAAAAATACATACATGCACTAATGCATAGAAAGAATTTACAAGGCATTGCTTGACGCAAGAGGTAAATCTGAAGGCAAAGTTCCCAAAAGTAAAATATCGCATGAATATAAAATATAAAATCATATTAAAAAATAAATTAAACTTAAAAATTGTCACAAAAAAGTTTAATAAAGGCAGCAAGGATACTGCCAGCTAAAACAACTTAAGACAAATGATGGAGTTGGGGATCATTGCTGCTTATATATATGTGTTACTTCAGATCTTGGGAGTTGCCACTAAAATTATTAGCTCTGTAAATATTTTTATGCTGCGACATGCATACTGTTCACAAAACTAGATTAAAAATTATGGGTATGGGAGCATTGCAATCTACATATATCTTTCACTTGTTGAAGCCATAGGTCTTAACATCTTAAGAGGTTAATGTGGAACACAGACCATGACAATGTGTGACAAACAGTCAAAATGTGGAACACCCTATTTTTACACTGCTTGAAAATGCACCATTTCCATGGGACCTGGTTGAATTGGGCTTTCTGCCAGAAGTATTAAGCTAGAGAATGTATTCATTGGAGTACATTGAGTATGCCTGTCTACACCACTGAATATCAGACACTGGATAAAACCGCAGCAATGCAAAGTTTAACAGTCATAAAAATGAGTAACAGTCAGACTTTTCAGCAATGCATCTACTGCAACCAAAGAACTTAATACTTGCTGACCCCTATCTTCATCAAATTGCAGTCCACTTACCTAGACCACTTTAAAACCATCCCTTTATACTTATATCCCTTATAGGAGCCAGGCTGATCAATAAACAAAAGAAATCTTAAACAGTATAGAATAACAGGAAGTTCCATACATCTCAACCTCTTAGTGCAAGAAATCTGGACAAAGCCCCCAAAAAATGGGGGGACAAAGGCCCAAAATTAGGGAAATATTTTAAATATTGCTCTTATAAACTTAGAAAGTTGCTAGAGTAACAGGGCTTGTTTTAACATATCAAAACTAAAATTGGTATCCAGGTAAAGGTCAAGCCAAAATGCAAGAAAAAATTGTAAGAATTCCAAAATGTACTTGACACACCATGGCTGAAATAATAAGATGATAACTTTAATAAAAATAATAAAATATATACGGATAGCGCTTTCACAGTAAACACACCGCTTCTTCAGACCAGTAAAAAAAAAAAGTTATTTTATTATTTCAGCAGTGGTGTGTCAAGTATGTTTTGGAATTCTTACACATTTGTTTTAACATACATTTTTGAAGGATATGAAGTCTGAAAGTCAAATGTATGTCATTATTTAGCGACTTCAATTCTCAGATCATCCCATAGCTCTCAACCTCTTAACATGAAAAATCTAGACAAAGCCAAAAATAATGGGGGGACAAGGCTCCAAAAACAGGGACACATTTTCAGTTTTAAACAGTGCTCTTATAAACTTAGAGAAATACAAGAATGTTTTAGAAGATTTTGTTACTATGCATTTTCTGAAGGATATGAAGTCTGAAACTAAAATGCCTGTCATCATTTAGTGAATTCAGTCCTCACTGATTTGCCACAAAAATCCAGAAAATTACAAATTTTATGAGGAACAGACCAAAAATATGAAGCAAAAATCTAGACATTCTGCAAAAGTCTGGACAGTTGAGAGGTATGTCTTCCCAGTGATTTGCCAGAAAACCATACATTTTATGAGGAACAGACTGAAAATATAAGCCAAAAATCTGGACACACTGCAAAAACTGGACAGTTGTGAGGCATACCTTCTAGCACCAGGAAAACATACTACTGCTAATAGTTCTGGGTGGAGCAGACCCTTGAAAGGATCAGAGTGAGCTATGCCAATAATTCAGACACTTAGTAAGGTGTACAAAACAAATTAAAGCCTTGGGTGTGCATTACTCAGAGAAAGCAATTAGTTCTGAGATTATTTATTCAGGTCTGAGGAATATAAGTCTGTGGTACAGGCACTATGTTGGTCTACAAAAGGACAAATTTGCATGGCGTCCATAAGCCTTACTATATTACTAGCGCTATAAATACAGAATGTTAGCCTTTTGCCAGAACAGGGAATTAAATCCACTAGTGTAAGTACCTGACAGAACTTCCAAAGTTCTCTCAATGTAATGGACTCTCGAAGTCTTCAGAATGTTTCTCTTTGACGACTACATTTAGAATGAGGTCTCTTGTTTGTACTTAAAGTTCCAGCAACAACAGCATCCAAGTGTAGTCACCATTGCCGTTTTCCTGAAGAATAACTTACTTGACTATCTTGTATACTGCAATGCCAATTGGCTATAACTGCAATATAACAGCTAGTCAAAACTCACAAAGCAGAGCCACAGTGGTTGGCCATGGTGGTGCAGCAGTTAGTGTGGGCGCGGATCAGGTAAGTGTGTGATAGTGACGGACTTTAGGGTTAGGGCGCGGGTCAGGTAAGTGTGCGGTAGTGATGGACTTTAGGGTTAGGGCTGGGTTAAGGATAGTGCATAAATAGTGGTGTATGTTAGGTTTAGTGTAGGTTTTGAAGGTGTTTGGTGTGATTGTGTTATGTGTGTGTATTTCAGAACAGCAAATTTTTTCCCTGGGAAAAAATTTGCAGTTTTGAAGTTTCGATGTTATCCCAATTCAATCTTCCAAGTTCGACCTTATGGTGTTCGACATTTTGGAAGTTTGATTTTGTGATATAGACCTGTTAGTGTTGTCACCTTACAGCAAGAGGTTCTCCAGTTCAATTCTCAGCTGGGGTGTCTTCTGTGCGGAGTCTGCATGTCCTCGCTGCGGTCTCATAGGTTTCCTCCAGGTGATCCGGTTTACTCCCACATTCCAAAGACATGCAGTAGGTGTACTGGACACTCTAAATTGGTTGTAGGTGAGATTATGTGTGCGAGTGACTGGTACTGATGACCTACTGTGGCACAGCTAGTCACCCAGTGGTGTAAAGATTGGCTTGACATGATTGCCACTGTTGAAGTGACACCCCGACCCCATGTACAAAATAGGAAAACGTGTCTGAGGATGAATGAATGGATGTGGCATTTTGTGCTTGGGGTAGTGGCCAGGCATTTGCAAGCTGTGATACTTGCTGTGGACTGAAAGTACATGTTGTCTGCTTAATGTCTATGATTATGGCTTTAGCCTCTTTTCCAAATAATGGTGGTCATAAGAAAGGTAAGTTTAGCATGTGATGTGGAAAATGGCTGCCATAAAACTTTAGCCAATCAAATAATCAAAATAAAGCACACATAGTACAACTTCATGTCTGAACATTAACTACATCATAATTTGTTCCCAGAAAGAAAAAGTCTTTATGCTGAAGAAGAGCTTAGAACAGATAAAGTCAACATTTAAGCTAGATCATATTTTCTGATCATAGGTTACTGCCAGAGTTGAAGCAACCAACTCAAAAGACCTAGCAAATGTTCTTGTTGTCTGTCAAATGTTGTTGTCAAATGTCTGTTGGCTTAAATTATTATTCTGAAAATTAGCCTCCAAAAGCTATTAGACATTATTTTCCAATTTGGAAAGATAACTTAATACAAATTAACACACATCACATCAGCTATGGCAAATTGGCTCTTATCATTTTCCCTAAGGAGGCCTTGAGGAAAATGTTCCTAATACTGCTTGGGTGTGGGAACCCATTTAGATATCTAGATATGACAAATCAATCCTGTCTTGCTTTTTAGAGAAAAGTACAACTGACATTCTAAAACATCCATTTCCTGATGTTCAAATTTCTACACAGTTTGGTTCATACTGACTCTTTTCTTGGACTAGAGGGTTGAAGCAGCACGTATATTTTTCCTCAGTTACTGTACCAAGCACACATGGTGTTTGGACCTATTGACATGTTTTAACTAAGCAAAGTATTTACAGATTTTTCTAAGCTTCTTTGTGCTAGTTCTATGTATGTATGTATATATGCATGCATGTGTTCAATTATTTTCATTTGTTAATCAGAATGGAAGAGAGATCTAGATGGACTAATTTATGGTTCAACCCAGGGTTATACAGAAGAGATATACTAAGAAATGATGACAATTGATTATATTGCCCATAAAATTATTAGTGGCAAAGACATTTAAACAGATAAATATAGAATGTATTTTGTAAATGGAAATTAAGATGTGCATACATTTTGAGAAGAGCAAACGTAATATATAATGAGCAGAATGTATACACACTTGTGTAGATTACTTGAGGTTTGGCACTTTGTAGATGAGGTAGTAGAGGAAACTGACGTGTGAAAGCAGTTTATGGTTGTAAGGGGAAAGAAGACAGAGAGAAAGTAACAAACTGTACAGAAAATTAATGGGATGCAGAGAAAGAAAAGGGAGAAGACAGAAAAGTATGGAGGGAAATTCTAAGGATGGGTAGTAATGCAGAAGATATGTCTATTTTTGGTAGTGTATACTAATACAAGGAAAAGAGTAAACTGCAATGGAGAGAGAAAACATATTACATGACCATGATGTAGGAAAATCATTTGCATTGACTTTCCTTGAATAGGTATTCCTTGAGGCTGAGTCTGAATTTGTGATAGGTATAGACAGATTTCAGGATATATGCATGTGCATACTTGGCCAGGGGCACACCAATGAAAGCAGCTGCAGCTGTGCCCTGTGGGGTGAGGTTGTTGTATCTAACCAATCAATTCAAGAGCTTTCTTCTCCTTGCTACCCCATGACCTATATATTTTGATGGATGAAAAGAATAGAAAGTTCACAGATATTAAACAGCAAAAGTGTAGTCATGGTGTAAAACAATAACAGAGGCAGTAGACTGAGATTTGTTTTTCATTTTGTATTTTTCCTTTTTTTTCATCCTGGCAGACAACTGGATATATGCAATAGACTGTTTTGCAAGACAGGTATTTTGCTGTGAGGGGTGCTGAGCATTTGTGTTTGTGTAAGCTACAGTTGAAATACATGGCTGTATGCCTGTTATTTTATTTACTGTACCTATTTATCTGTCTATATATCTAGCTTATTATAGTTTGACATTAGAGATGTAAATAGACAACCAAGTAGTTATACTTACTAGATATAGGGCATGTCTACAGATGAAGATGACTGCTATTTGCTTGTTAGCCTAGGATTTTCAGGCTTAATGCAATGACATATTTATGCTGGCTACTGTTAGTGTGAAACAAAGTGGAAATGCAATTGCTATGGCCATTATTTATTACACTAAGTAGATGTCTGAGGTGTACACCAAAACAAAGTGGCTATAACTGCTGGATGGAGATGTCTGAGGATGCAAATACCTTGCAGTCTTGTTATTTGTTCATATTAAACAGTCATTAATCTGGCTTTGCATTTATGTGAAGTTGGAATATTTTACTGTGGCTTTTGTGTGTTTATGTGGAATAAATGTATAATATTTCCATTATTTTTTCTAAATCAGACATAGGTTTACTGTGTTTGCAAAGTGGCTATAACTGTTGATTAAGATTGTGTGAGATTCTGTCTGTTGAATGTAAATTTCCCTCATTATCTGCTCATTTTAAACAGAGATTAATCTGACTTTGTAGGACTAGTGTGCACTTTTGAAATATAAGTTGGAATACTTTCCTATGACTGCTGTGTGCATGTGTTAAACTTGAAATATGTTACTGTGGATATTATCATCATGATTACCGTTACCACAACCAGACATTAAGTTCTACATGGTAAGCAATGTGGCTACAATTGCTGGGTATGGGGGCTATATGTGGATGAAAATGACTGATCCTTCTGTCATGTTCAAATAGTCATCAGTTTGGCTTTGCAACTTTACTGGGCTTTTGTGTAAAGCTTAGAATACTTTACTGTGGCCATTGTTATCACAATCAGACAGTTACTGTGCATGCAGTTGATAAAATAGCTGTAATCAATGGGTATGGACATTGCTGGATTATAATTAAGGAAGTCTGAATGGTCTTTTATTGTCAACAAATTCTGAAATGGGCAATTTTGTTATTATTAATTAGAAATCTTTGATTCACTTCTTTCTGAAAAAATGTTCAGGGCTACTTAAATTTACAACACCAACAAAGTTTGCTTTATTAAACAAAAATATAATTAAAGGAGTCTGGTAGATAAATGTACATTTAAAATAACCAGGAAGTTGAATCTAAAAGAACACAAGCATTTATGCATGGTCCTAAAAATGTATTTCTGGTGTGTGTGTGTGTGTGTGTGTGTGTGTGTGTGGGGGGGGGGTGGTGGTGGTATGATTTGAAATTTCCCCAGGGTATATTTAATCCTGCATTGTGAAGGCCACATATGACTTGTTCCAGGAATGCACTTTTCCCAACAGTCATTCTACATTTGGTCTAAAACAACTTTATCTTCAGTTTTGCTCTTAACACCCATAGGTATCTAATATCTATGATGATGTCTAGATCTGGGACTTGAATTGCTAAGTTCTAGGCTCTCAAAATATTAGGACGCATGCTTGTTTCAGAAAAGTTGGCTTAAGGTTGTCTCCTATTGGTTATTCCTGACTATATTGTATTCAGGAAAGTTACTGAACTCAAGGGCAATAAGGATGGCTTTATGGAATCATGCATTTTATCAATTAACTGTGCATTTTCTTAAACAAGGACTTGTATGTATTTGTTTTAACAATGGATGATTTTGCAGTTAATGAGAACGTCACTGGTAGCCATCTTTCAAACTCTCCCAATTCAACTCATCATCTAGTACTGAAATATTGAACTAATGCTAATAACACTGTTGTGTTATTAATATTTAAAAGCTAGACCAGCTATCAAGTTTTTCATCTTCGTCTAATATCTGAGGAAATGTATTTTTAAAAACTTGACCATAATTATTAGTTGTTGCCTTATATGAGTAAGATAATTAAAGTGTATTAAACAGACCAGTTTCGGCTTGTATATTACAAAGAATTTATCCATGTGAAAAAAAAAACAATACACCCCATTTATAGTGTGTCATCAATCCAAAGGGCAATCACAGATGTTCATTTAACCCAAGTGCAAAAACCCTCCTAGTTTAATTATCCATTTTTTCTCCTTAACATTGAGCAATTCATGCCACCCAGATTTATTTTGTTGCAAAACAATGATTTTATCTATAATTGTAAATTAGAAGCATGTTGTCTTGTGAGTTAAAGTGTGTTTATAAAGAGCGTTAGTGTCACACTGGTTCCTAATTTCACTCATATGCTCAGATATTCTATGTCTCACAGCCCTGGATGTTTGTCCAACATAAAAGGCTGAACACTGACACGTTGCTAAATAAACAATCCATTCCGAACTACAATTGGTGAAAAAAGGAATCTTGAATACTATGCTAGTATTCTTACTACTAAAGCACATGGTTTTCAGCATTCTACAACAATGCCTACAGTACCCACATGGATGGCTCCCCTTAACAAACCCCCCTTCAATGGTACTTTGTTTTTTCTCCCTAAGTATAGAACAACTTTGTTTATAATGATTGAAATATGATGCTAAATTTCTCCCATTTCTATATGAGAAACAGCATCTGTCCCCAAGGAACTCTGATAATCTATTTTCTGCCTTAAGAATATTCCAGTTTTGACAAACACTATTAATAATTGCCCCTGTGTTCCGCCCATATGTCGTCACAAACCTAAGTTTTGCTGTGGTGTCAGAATCCTTCTGTTTATATTGTAAGAGTTCATCCCTGTTCATCTCATTAACCACATTCAATGCTTGTGTAATGTGTCCTGTTGGATAACCCCTTTCCTTAAACCTGTTAGTTAGGTCATCTCGGAAATGCAAATATGAATCTTTGGCTGAGCATACACGTTTTACCCTCATATACTCTGATTTTGGGATGTTTTTGCATATATGAGGAGGATGGTAACTGGAGGCATGGAGCAGAGAGTTATACTCAGGGAATTTTCTATATACTTCAGTGGTGAGGGTATTGTCCAGGGTCCTGGTAACCATTACATCCAGAAAGGTGATCCTATCCTGGTTGCAATTGACCATAAATTTGATCCCCCACTTATTTTCATTAAGATATTCAACAAATTCCCCAAGATATTCCTCATCTGACCTCCATACCATCACACAATCATCCAGATATCTTCTCCAAAGATCAATCTAATCAATATACAGATTATGAGATTGATCTTACAAAATTTGTTCCTCAATATACGCCATAAAAATATCCGCATATATGGGGGCAAACGAGGCACCCATTGCTGTCCCTTTAATCTGTAAAAAACATGCCTCGCGATAGAAAAACACATTTTTAGTTAATACATGCTCAGCAAAACCAAGAAGAAGAGTAATAAAACCTGGTTGGTACAAATCTGACCTATATAGCCAATATTCAAGGGCTTCGAGACCAGCTCAATGTGGAATATTAGTGTAAAGACCTTTGACATCTAATGTACAAAGCCACCAAGCAGGTTCAAATTGCATTTCCAAGCTGACCTGTAAAAATTCTGTAGTGTCCTTAAATCTGGATCTAACCCACACAAGCAAAGGTTTTAAATGTTTGGTCAGATATTGCGACAGTGGCTCCGTCAAAAAGCCCCTTCCAGAGACAATCGGCCTGCCAGGGGGACAATATAAATTTTTGTGAATTTTAGGCAGGAAATAGATATATTGGTCCCTGGGGTCAACAACTGAAAGTTGTTTTTTTACCCTGTCAGTAATGATTCCTTCTTCCACAGCTAATGTGAGGAAGTCATCAATTTGTTTTTGAAAAAGCTTAGTGAGATTATAATCCAGTTGTAAATAGTACCTATGATCATTCAGTTGCTTATTTGCTTCCAAATTATATTGATCCCAATTTTGTACAACCACAGCTCCTCCTTTGCCCGTCTTTAGAATCACAATGTTATGATTTTCAGCCAACTTGGAAATTGCTGACATCTCCTGTTTGGTAACATTACTAGACTTAGCCTGAAAAGAACTAGATTGAAAATGCAGATCCTTTAAAGTAGAATTTTGAAATAATAACACATTGTGATTCATGGGTGGAACAAAAGAGGACTTATGGTATCTAAACTGGTCATCATCACATGATTCTGCATCCGACTGAAAAAACAATCTCAAATTAAGAGTTTGATAAAAATCAACAACATCTTTTGCAAAAGATTCTTCTGATACAAAAAAACATGGAATATATGTTAAACCTTTATTCAGAATATTCCTCTCTACAGAGGAGAGGGGATAGGAAGAAATATTTAACACATTATCATTTTTTACTTGTGTACAAATTTGTGAAGCAAACCCTCTAGGTTTAACTGCACAGAATTATATGAATTCCTACGTTTCTGTGCTGGTGAACCTGTGGATGAAAGGGTCTCATTATCCAACACTAACACTCTTTATAAACACACTTTAACTCACAAGACAGCATGCTGCCAATTTACAATTATAGATAAAATCATTGGTTTGCAACAAAATAACTCTGGGTGGCATGAATTGCTCAATGTTAAGGAGAAAAAATGGATAATTAAACAAGGAGGGCTTTTTGCACCTGGGTTAAATGAACATCTGTGATTGGCCTTTGGATTGATGACACACTATAAATGGGGTGTATTTTTTTGTTTTTTTCACATTGATAAAGGCTTTGTAATATACAAGCCAAAACTGGTCTGTTTGATACACTTTAATTATTTTAATTTGGTCTGCTGGTCATATATTTTTTCTACATTGTGTTTTAGGACCCTGCAGACACCTTACTTGCAGAGGCTTTCTTTGGGATTGTTGCTTATATGAATAAGACAACATAGGCTGGACTCAACATTTTAAGCCATTTATAAGATTAATCTCAGCTTTTAATAATATTATAACATTTTTGAATCTCACCACATTCATATCTCATTTCTAATCTCTAATAAATAACCACCATATTTTGTTTGAAAATCAAAGAATTTGCAACAAAGATGTTCTTCTTCTTTAGAAATGTCTGAATATATATGACTGTGTTGTAAAATATTTTGCATTTTACAATAAGGATTTATGATATTATAAATCACCAAAGGCTATACTGTTATATTAATATTATCTAGGTCAATATTTAATCAAAATCTGCCAGTTTTTTTAGATAAAATGAAATTTGTACAATGCCAAATTTTAAAATAAGCAATAAACTGAATATTGATTTCTAAGACTTATGTTTTAATCTTAAAAATCAAAACTGGAAATACAGTTTGCATTTAAAATATGGAGCAAAACTAACTTGTTTGAGAATTAAACCATATGGATATATAATTGTTTGAATTTATTCATGGAAATACATAACACTGTATAAACTATTTTCTACCACATAAACAATTTATCATGATGGTACAGAGGAAGTACATACTTAAAATTTTGGTTTTGCCTGTTTGTTCAGAGAAACGAGAAATCTATATGATGCAGATAAAGCCATTTAGCATTACTAAGGCAGTTTAACATAACTTAAACTTTAGTTTTATATAAGAATAATCCTTATTTTTGTTTGCCTTGTTTTTTTGCTGAAATTGTATATCATTACATGAAGGACTAATTTAAAGTCAATAATAATCAAAAACATTTTCTCAACCATTAATAAATATTTGGGGACATAAACATTTTCACTATAAATTTAAGCAACAATTTTTCCAAGTGAAAAACTTCATGGAAACTGTTATTTTAATTATTAATACAAAATGATGTATGCATTTCTGAAATTGTTCATTTAGTATTCCTGTGGCCAATTTGAAAGCCTAAATAAAAGAATAGTTTAGAAACACATTTATTTTGGTTAAGAATGCTTTTGCAATTAAGGAAAACTTCATTGGTATATCTCTCTCTCTCAATTTTGTTTCATGGCATTCCTCCTTCCTAACTGCTCTCAATCAACATATAGCCTTGAGCTATTCTTTTGCAAAATTATCAAGCTATATGAAAAAAAAACACTCAATGTTTAAAAATGAGCATTCTACGTACTTTATATTTTGAATGCATTCTATGTTTTTATGTGTTTTCATGAAATTATACTGGTTACAATACATGTAACTCTCTGTATGCTTTTGGATGTATATTGTCATTATTGTTATTTTTACATTATTTTGAATTTGAAAATCAGCATAATTTTGAGAAGAAAAGGAAAACTAATACTCAGCTTAGTGAGCATACTTCACCAAAAAATGTATTCTACTGTGTTCTATCATCACTACTGAATGACAAAGTCAAACTACCTGGTAATCTTAGAACAGCCTGAAGAAGAGAAAGGTTTTCACTTACAAACACATTTACAGCTTATACAATTTCCAGAAGGGGAACAGCTCATTAGATGTTGTAAGATCTGGGGCTGAAAAGCCTTTATAAAGGTATTCAGATGTTGTGCCAGTATGTACTTTTTGTATAGGCAGACACTCATCTAACAAGCAAGCTCTGCCCAACATACTTATCTTGAAGTAACACAGGCGCAAGGATATTCAGTACCCAAGCAACTTTTAATGTGCTAGGTCCATGTGTGGTTACAAACCATGCTGACAATTAGTTGCTGTGTCTTACAGTCCTGTCATGATACAGCACAGACCTTTCTTAGGTATTTACTGTGTCTGAAACTTTACAGTCTCAGTACAAATTAATTGCAGTTCTACCCTCCACTGATGCATTGTAAGAAGCCCTACCCAAATCCCCCCTCACCACTGTCATGTTACAGACTAGGCTAGAATAAAATGCTTTGTGTCTGCAGTCTGAATTAGGGACAGATTTTTTTTAATATCTCTCTTATAAACTTATGTGTTGGTGTTAAGGAGCATTTGCAGAAACATAGAGATATAAATCAGGTCAACTACTGTAACTTTACTTTTATGTTGACACAATTGTCTGTAAACTGTAAAAATGCAATGCACAGTATTGCCACTTGGGATACATCATGTCGCCTTTTATGTATTCATCTTGGCTATTCCATTTACCTCTTAATCTCTTTGCAAAAGCGACAAGCAGCTCATCCCTTTCAGTTCGCTATATGCTGCATATGTTTAGCTTATTAACATCTTTCCTCATTTCTTACATGATATTACTATATATTGTAATCTCAGTTAAAGTTGCAAACCTTGTTCTTTCTTTTGGCTGTCAGTGAAGCAGTACACGCACAAACATGCACAGCCCGGGGAGGGGGTACTACCAGTAAGTTACATCACAGTCTCAATAATTGATTACCATAGTCAGTGTTTTGAAACCTATTATTAATGTCTTCAAACTGTCAAAGTCATCTGCTGTACAAAAATCCTTTTTAAATATAGAATCTGAGACTTAGCAATATTGTCAACCATAATCATTTTGTGACATCTGAAGACTTGTAAAATAGTGCTTCTGGAAAAGTGTTTTTTTTTTATATATATATATATATATATATATATATATATATATATATATATATATATATATATATATAAACAGGTCAGGTCACCATGTCTATATTACCCGATCAAATGTTTAGGTTAGCGAATACCTAAACGTCAAACTGGTAATATCGAAAAATTAAAACAGTGAACAGATGATTTAACATAGGGAATGAATTCCCTCGGCCGCAAAAAAAAAAAAAAATTAAACCAAAATGAAGTGGGGGGGCTTTGGCCCCCACACTCCCCGATGTGGGAGGCTGTGCCCCATACCCCCATAACTAAACATACCAACTCTGAGATTGCTCTATAGTGGGGAAAGGGGCAAAATCTGCATAACGGCCAAGGGAATTTTTTCCCTGCATTAAATCGGCCGTTCACTTTTTTTGCTTTCGCTATTGAATAATTCAAAAAAAGTACTGATAACTAATGTGCACGGATTCCCCAATAAGTGCTCGCTCACCTTGAAACAGTAAATGGAAGAACACACTTCTCTCCTTGGTTAAAATACAGCCGTTTATTGCCCAAAACAGGAATAACAATGTTAATACATCCAATAAGATCCAAAAAATGGAAAACAGTAGTTCCAATAAGATCCAAAAAATGGAAAACAGTAGTTAAGTGCTTTCACCTGTATATCAGGCTTCTTCAGAACACTGTGTAACAATTTAAGATGCCTTGGTTGTTTCAAAATATTAAAGGGACAATGCCCTTTTATTGTATTCAACGTAAACATTTACATTGACTTCAATTCCCTAAACAAAATCCTATTGTTTAAAATAATAATATTAATATCAGCCATTCTGTAAGGAACACGAGTCTTTAACCACTTAATAAATTATTACAGTGACATTGTGAACCTCCGATACTACTGATGGTATATGTGTATTATATCGACACATTTAAGTTTTAATATCTCATAAAAACACATCTGTCCACCTCTTAATAAAATATACTAAAAGACCAAAAATATTTCTAAAAAAAAATGTATATTTTTGTAAAAATACTGTAAAAACATTACGCTGTTGAAATAATGTACACATGAGTTTCCATTCATTTTTAACTTACAGTCGAGCCCTAACTGCTCGTTCTGCTAAAAATCAGTGACCTCATTGTGTAAATTAACTAACCAAATATTACCCCTAAGAAACTTTTGGAACATTAAATTAAAAATAATTCATTATACTTGCTTTAACCATAGGTAAACAATTTGTACCTAATAATAATAAATGCTATTGACTGCATATAACTCAACGTGCTATTTCAAAATTGCATCGTAATGCATGTTTCCATTTATTGACATATATTACACCTTATTAATGATTTAAACCTAAGATAGGCAGATGCATCCTTTAAAAAATAACTAAAATATTACAGCATGCTACTGTTAGCAAGCTGCATGTCTACATTCTGTGACAGACCAGCAACACTGCCTAAGAATTCACTTTGTCGCTATTGCTACCTAAAATAGCGATATTGCATGCATCCTACCCCACTAATCATAATTAATATATACTTTATGTACCAACCGGATGAATGTTGTCCATAATAATGACTGAACTATATCAGATAACCTATAGTAAAACATAAATGCTAAATATCAGCAATAATGTCAACAATTCAAGATACCCCATAAAGTATATATAAAGAAATAAAACTAATCAGTATAAAGAACAAAAACTATGCCCTCCTTGCACAATGACTAGTCTATCAAGAAGTAATATAAAATAAGCCATTCCTACGATAAAAATGCCTATCCTAAATGAATAGGAATGGCTAAATAAAAATTGTGTAAAAATAGTGTAAAAACATCTGTGTGTGATCCAATAAAGACAACTAAGAAACCTGTCTTGAGATATTACTGTACTTAGATGGGTTTTAATGAAATACTATCATTTAACCCAGGTACAGTGATTGCATCTAGGTAAATTTGCCACCATGCCTCCTTAAATAATAGGTGCATTTTAAAATCACCTCCTCTGGGATCAAATTTAATAATATCTATTATTGCAAATTTAAATCCTTTCGTATGCCCCTTAGTTTCTATGTGCCTTGATAAGGTGTTAGTTGAATCCTTCTTCTTAATTTTATAAGTGTGTTCATAAATACGTTTGTTTAAACTCCTCTCTGTCTTTCCCACGTAGAAACAGGGACATTGGTTACACATCGCTAAATGTACTATCATTTTTGAGATGTAAAAAAAATGACTGTTGAAATTACTAAGCCGCTGAGTGAATGCTCCAACTACAAAGGAGCCAGTTCTTCGGCTTCTTTTAGTGATAGACATAATAAGGAAGATGGCAATATATTGACTGCATCTAAATCGAGTACCAACCTTCCACAGCCTGTTAGACAAGGGGACAACCAACAACTTGAGGGCATGAATGAGTCAGAGGATAGTATGACCATACCTAATGGACAGATGTCCTATTGACATAGAACTACCATTTAACATCACTGAACCCCTAAATAGTAGTAAATGAACTTATTGGACTTTACTTTTGATTTCTCAGTCTATGATTTTGACGAAGAAGCTAATAGACTGGGAACAAAACCATCTCTTTGTATTCAGTTTCATTATACAAGTCACCCATTCTTTGACTTTTAATACATGATCACTATGCAATTCTATATGCTTCTACAGTGCATTGTGTTCTTTTCTTAACCTTGTATCTGATAGATGCTTAAAAATTCTATCTTTAAGTCTGCAATTTGTTTTTCCTAAATAATATGCAGTACACTGTTGACAGTTCGCAATATAGACAACATTTTGCATGTTACAGTCAGCAGACATATTCAAAAAGTAATTCTTTTTGGTCCTGGGGTGTATAAAACAGTTCCCTTGTAGAATGTGCTTACAGGCTTTGCAATGTAGGCATGGATAAGTTCCCTTCTTCTTAATGCCTGAATTTTTAAAATGCATAAGTTCTTGACACTAAATATCTTTCAAATTTTTATTTCTTTTAAAAATAAATCTAGGTTGTGTCCCAACAACTCTAGTTATATTCTCATATGTTAAAATAATTCTCTAGTTGTCCCTAATTATATTACATATACCATCTATATCATTACTGTAAATTAAACTTATTTTCAAACCTTCATTAGCTTTTTGAACCTGTGCATCTACCTTATTAGGCCATTTTTTACCTCTGTGTAACCATGGTTTTGCACTTTGTTTTCTATAGAGATTTTATTACACACAACGATTTAGCACTTTCATCCACGTTCAGTGGATGAAAGTGCTAAATCGTTGTGTGTAATAAAGAAGTGTTTACACTATGTTCACCTGAGTGGTTCTTCCTGTTGGATTCCATCTGCATTAGCATTTATTTTCTGCAGTTTTCTTGGCTGGTTGAATAAACGCTTATTTTTGGATTTAACTAACATCACCAACAAAGGGGTTACTGGTGGCCTCTTGGCTACTAGCTACTGCAAAGGTATTGTTGACAACTGGGTCAAGGTCTGAAGTCTGAGTCAGGTAGTGAATGAACTGGATGGTGGGCAGTAGCTAAGGCCTTTAAAGTACTGCAAAAAAAAAAAAACACATGCAAACATGGGATTGATGGATCTTCAATAAATGCAGAAGTCAGCCAATGGCTGGTCTTTTATTGCAGAATGCAGTGAAGGCACTGAAAGGGTTGACAGTAAAAGACTAGAAAACTGGAAAACTATGGCTCAAAGTATGAAGACAAGCCTAAAGTTGAGGCAAGAATAGAGCAAAGCCTTTCATGTAGAATCCCATGAGGCCTTGACTGATTCCAAGAAAGTTAGTAAAAGCACCTTTGTGCTTTGATTATCTGGAGTCTAAAGAAGCATATTAAAGCTTCACTGAATGGTGAGAAAAGGAGTAACTCTTACCTGAGGGTTGCTCCTTGTTCCTGTAAAATGAGGATTTGTAATGGTCCTTCTTCTGTGAATGCTTTAGTCCGGAAAACATTAACCCTGACAAAGAGGCTGGTATGTTGTCTGATTCTACCTTCTGTTCCATCAGAAAAATGTTAAGGACCTTCTTCCTGCATCTAGCAGCACTTAGGTTAAAAATTCAGCAGAGTTCATTCACAGGTGTCAGTGAGGACCTAGAAAAACAAACACAAATCTCACACTTGTCATATGTTGTGACTTCATTTCTGCAGTCGAAATGAGAAACTAGAGTGAATTACGTGCAGTGTGTGGTAAAGTACAGGTATGTGAGTGCTCACCATATCAGTAGACCTCTGGGAAGGACTTCTGAAAGCAAACTCTGACACCAGGAATGCCTTCAGTCTTTGGCTACACCTAGAAAGTTCAGCACTCATGCTTTATAGTATTTAATCCCTGCTTTGCCCACACTAGCATTTACTGTACCTGAATTAAGTGTATAAATACTCATTACTGCATGTTCTAATTCTCTAACTCCAATCTAAACTGAAGCAGGAGATGTCACTTTTAGAATAAAATAAAAAACATGAATGGCATTTAGTTCATCTTAAATTGTTTGTGTTATATTTCTACTTTCTATGTACACTGGAAGCAAAGATCAGTAAACACAATTGCATTCATAAGGGGTCAGGCAGTGGGAAAATGGGATTTGCTTTAGGACTCTATCACAGACAAAAATGTACATGTGGTGTATATGTACTATCACAACTCAAAAAGATACATCCCACTGGAGCAGAATTGTAAGCCATACAGCCCCTCAATCAGTAACAAGAAGCAGCAGTCAGGCTGATACACAGAAATGCCTAAGGCTAGACTGATGACTGACTGATAAAAAGCTCTGCTCCTATAATGCTGATTCAAGCTACTGTACTTATAAATGTATATAATAATAATGATTGGGAAAGTGTCCAAGAAGCAAAGACCTGCCGTAGACATTCTTGAATCGGGTAATAAGGAGATAATCAAACGCCTTTAAACAACTCAGAAAGAGACTGCCACTGTGCCTGGTGACAACAAGTAATACAGTCAGCAAACTATGCATATAGTATCAGTAAGACTACTATCATCCCTAGACAGATAAACTGAACTGGTATTCTTTGTGGAGAGCCTTCACTCTTATGCACAATAACTGGAAATACAAGTGTGCTTCCAAAGTAAGAAGAAGTCATGCAACCCTGTTGTGAACCACAAGAAGAAAGAACGGAGGTGGATGTATTAGTTCAAGGACACCTTGTAAATTATGTTCAGGCAGAAATATAATTCCTCAGGGAATATTAGTCTTGATGAAAAATTCCGGTACCTCTTTCCAGATAAAGGCCTAGAGCTCTAAAGTCTTACTGGAAGAGTTGATGTGTACTTTAAATATCCCATCCAGTGACATAAACCTGACACTCAGAAGAAGGAAGTAAAAGTCTCATAACTAAAGTCCCTGTAGGAATCTTGATTAAGACCCATGATAAAGAACACCTGAGAAAAATAGTTACTTATTCTATTCCAGGCTACAGGTTTACTCTCCCCATAGTTGCAGGATCTACTTTACAAGCTCAAAGTTTCCAAACTTCGAACTGCAAATGGCCGAGACGATAAGATCAAAGTTTTAAAACTTTGAAATTGTAATTTATTTTTGCAGGAGGGCAAACACCCCACACCCCCTGCTAAATAAATATACCAACTCTAAGATCCCACTAAAGTGAGAGAAACAGTAAAATTCCCATTCTGCGCTGTACGGTGATCTCCATTCAAAATGTTCAAAGTTTCAAAACTTCAGTCTTTTGGAGACTTTGAGCTTCTGAAGGGAATCTGAGTTGCAAAGGTCAAAATTGCTCTGGCCCTACTACAGAGTAGAATACCACCACACCTGTTACCCAGACAAGCTGAGATTGGCTAATGCCTTAGCTGGTTGAAAAGCACACACAAAGCACACAAAGAAGGGCATATGTGAGGCCTTAACATCACCTTGCTCATGTCGGAAATGGAAGGTGTTACCACCTGTTGCAATACTGGCACTTACTGCAGAGAAAGAAGTATGGCATGAAGTCTATGGGCCAGGGATATGTTCTTGGTTCTGCTGCCAACCTTTGTTTGGGTGACAAACTTTGTCATGTGTGTGCAACGTCAGAAGACATATGCACAAGGGAAGAGATAGCAGCCCCTCTTGTTTGTGAGTCTGCACATCAGTCCCCCCAGTGCAGAGGTTAGGTTATAATGCAGGAAATCCACTTTTGTTTACCTGTATGAAGGCTTCTCCCACAACTGGCTCTCACAATGGTAAGTAGTAATGAGTGCAACTTTAGTGAGGAAGCTGAACAGCCAGCAGGAAAGAGGGCATAATTACATAAAAAGCATTAAAAAAAGTAAAATGAAGGCTAAAGTATGCACCCTCACCAAAAACTGGTACCCATATCCAAAAGATGTCGAAGACAGCTTAAAGATCCCTGGATGCTAGCAGAAAGATCACCCAGTCTATATTTCTGAGCTCAAATGAAGAAGCACTTATTTTCTATATCATAAACTATATGAGTTAAAGACAATACAAGCATTTAGAAACCCTCTTCAGCATGCTTGCATGGATAACTGGGCCATACAAAAAGCAAAAAGCCTTGAGGTGGAGGAGGGCCACCCATTGGTAAACTGAGGAGGAGGATATAAGCTCATGGTTTCAGAATGTGGAGTCTGGGTCTCCACATGGAACTTGCCAGAATATATGAACTGGAAACACAGTACAAGGGATTAGCCCAGATAAAATTACTTTAGCTAGCAGATCTAGGAAACTCTCTCTTTCTCTCTCTCTCTTTGATTCCTTCCCTGTGGGAGGAACAAATATGCCTTGTTGAAGTTTCAAGTAGTTTATTCAGTTAAGTAAATAGATGGATGAGTGTTCTTATATGAAGTGTGGGATGTATTTATAAAAATATTCCACTTTTGGGAGTACAATCCTTATTATTCACTGCTGTTGGTATTGGAGGGCAGGATCAGGAAAAGAGGCCATCTTTCTTGTTGGTAAACAAACATGCTTCCAGGTGAACCATTAATTATCAGAACTCACATAACCAAGGCAGAATTTTGAGCATAAGCTCTGCATATATGCTAGACAGTTTTCTTCTCTCAGAATTTGACCCACTACATTTGATCTGAGATACCAACAAACTACTTTGGACCTGAAATGCCAATAGACACTCACTGCCAGACATAAAATGCTTCTCTGAAGCAGTGCAGAGTGAGTAGAACCTGCTACTAATCTATTTAATTAGATACCGCATCACAGAGTAGTTATATAGACTGTTCAGAAGTGAGTCTTCTGACTGATGATGGGCTTTTATAGCCTGCAACGTGTAAAGGATCTCTTTCCACTCAAGGGATTTTACAAGTAGGGCTCTTTTCAGGGTGCTTCAGGAATCCAGAAATCTGAACCTCTCCAAGACTGCTTTCTACCCTAAAATGAGTCAGTCATTTTTGGAGATGCCTTATAGTTATAGAAAGGAATGGGCAACTTACATTTAAGTTATGTGGGCAGTACACCCCAAGATAGGAACTGCTGGGAGGAATCCATTAAAGACAGAAAATACAAGAAGTCTATCCTTTGTTGCCACTGACAATAAAATGTCTACTACCTTTCCAGAAGATTAGTTCCTTTGTCTACTCAGGAATTCAGGAGGCTTCCTCTGAAAAGATGAAACACTCGAAAAACATTATACAGATGCATAAAGACTGGAGCCACAGCAGGCCACAGCTGGTCTGAAGTCGTACGCACTGTGTTTTTTCAGAGTTGTAATCCTCAGTTATAAATCAAGCAAATACAACAACTCCAGTGGATTACTAATCTGTAAAGCTGACATTACTACTGTAAGATATTTGAAAAATGTTGTACAGCATAAGAGAGGAGAAAGAACATCATTTGTCTTGGAAATGTGACTGCAGAGCAAACAGCAATAATCAGCTATGTTTCTGCAGGACTTCATTGGGAATAA
Organism: Protopterus annectens; assembly: GCF_019279795.1. Lineage (NCBI taxonomy): Eukaryota > Metazoa > Chordata > Ceratodontiformes > Protopteridae > Protopterus > Protopterus annectens. The sequence goes on along the minus strand of NC_056748.1, from coordinate 424,739,263 downwards.
GAGTAGCCTGAACATCGATTATCATGGTGTTTACATATCTGACAAGTTAGCTGAAGGCACTTGATCTAAAAAATAGTCAGGAAACTTTCATGGAAAAAACCCTAGGTCTTCAAGTTATAAGCATGACCATGTAGTCCTGCAGCACACAATATGATACCAACTGGGGGAAAGAACAGTTCTATAATCTATAACTGCAGTGTAGCAAAGTAAACTGCACTTCACAATGTAATGTTTTCTTGTTTCTATTGTAATCAATACATGCAGTATATTTCAAATTACTATAAGTGTACACCAACTATGCAATGCTCTTTGATGGTAACAGCTCACACATTCTGTACATTTGCAATGAAATTTTGTCAGTATTGGTTTTGTTTCCTACTATTTACGTAACAAACATATGGCTGACAATGAATACCTGAGGTTCAGGCCACTAAACTTAACAGATGAATTAAAATAAATAATGCCTCACAATGGGATTAATGACATACTCTACCAACTCAATATTACTCCATATGCAGTTTACTGGATGGCTTTTGACCATATTATCTGGCAACATCAGACCATTAAATTTGGCATTATTTGCTCTTGAAAGGAAAAACATCATCAGTCCTATCTCCCAGGTCTCTGTCTTCGCCACCTCTCTTTGGGCTATACTCTGATGTGACAGCTGATATCAGAGGACTTTGCCTAATCAAGTTTGCTGAACACTGAAAAACATTGTTATTGAATCCAAGTGTGATACTCACATTCTCCATTAAGGGCTGGACCAATGTCTTATGTGTTAATTATGGACTGCACTTATAAGAAATGCAGTACAGTTTTCTTTGGTAAATCTGCCATCAGCAAACCATATCATATCAATAACATTTCACATAAATGTGAATCACTGATCAGATGCTTTGGTGCTTTCATTTGATCACCACATCTCTGTTATAATTACAAAACCTCCTGTCTTGCACAGCTCATCCCTTTCTGGCATCTCTTCAAGATCAATAGAAGTAAAAACCCTACTTTATTCTTCCCTTATTAAGGTCATCATTAGACATACTTCACTAAGCACCTAAATCAGCTTAACAAACTTCAATGTTTCCTCACCAAAAAATACCTCAGGTCTTAGTACCTTTAGTTATTTTTAGACTAAAAGTTCTATCATTCTTCTCTGTCTTGTACTGGATCCTAAGGGACCATGATCTCTGTTTAGCCTTCCAGTCTATGAATGACCCCACAGGGACTGAACTTCTTCATATAAATAGAGCTCGTTGTAAACAAACACCTGCTGTAGAGACTTAACCTTGTGCTACAACATTAACAACATGCCCTGATTCTGGAATAGGTTCCTTTAACATATCAAACAGAACATTTCCCTGGCAACCCTTAATGCTAGTCTGGATGACTAGAAGGGTGATTGCAAATTTTCACAGAATATGTGGGGATAATAAAAAAAAAGATGTCAGAGTTCTATTGAGCTGAACCTACCATTACTTAAACCAATTCACCACACTAGCTACAATAGCTCTTAGCCAATCCCTGGCAGCTGAGCTTGGACCCCTTTACATGCTCTCCATTGCTTCCCTTCTCTAATATTTAACACAGGACACTGACCAACTAACTACTCCTAGCCTGGTTATCCTGCGTAGGACAGGAGAACAGAGGCAGTTCTCCTTTACAAAAGTAGGCACCAGACCACACACTATAGCCTACACACTCAGCAGATCTGACGAAGTACCCATGAACACACCGTAGAACTTTGACGATCAATATTACTTATTTTACATTGGTAGTTTTCCAATTTCCTTCTTAATATTTTAGTGTTTGTCTTATTCTAAACTCTTTTTTTTTCTTTAATTGATCTTTAGCTATAAGATTAGAAGCCCTCAAGGGCTCCACTGTACAAGAAAAATATTAAAATTGAGCAAGATGTGTTCTAAGCCATTGTTTTACTTACTAACTGTATAATTTAACTGATACAAGTGTACTACTTGTTAACCCACCCCTACCCACAAAGGGGAAACTTCCACCATTACATTCAGGGTAGAATATTACATTTTGACCCCCCCCCCCCCATGCACGCCCAGTATGATATCAAGGGCGGAAACATCCCTTGATCCAGCCGACAAAATTGTAAATAAAAACCCTGTTCATAACATTTTAAACTTGGTCATCTAAGCAGTGCTCATCTGCCAATAACGACTAAACTAGAAGAGAAGTAAGTTCAAGTCTTTGGTAACTGAGCACAGGGAGTACATTTAAACTACACAGCTGCATTCCCGAACTATTAGAAAGAACATAACATTATTCTTTGTAGGAGATATTCATCTGGCTTCTTCACCTACCACAAGGCAAGACACCCTCGTTTTAAATTAAAGTAAGGTAAAATGGGATTATTATCACACCTACTAGTGACTTTCCAGAATGACACTTAACAAGACTCCAACAGAAGAAGACAGTTTGTCATTTCTCTGCAGTTCATGTGTGTTTGCTTTACTGTTTTTAGCAAGACTGTCTGACTACAGTGCATTCTGCCTTTCTAGATTGGATCTTTGAGAAACAACTTCCTTTCTTCCTCTCATTACATTAAATGGACAGATTCCACTTGTGGTCCTTTGTTAAAATGCTCAGCTTGACAGCTTTGCTGTGAAGCAATTACTGATCTTCCCTTTATGTTGTCACAATATGCTGCCATTAAGAACAATAGTATCTGTTTCACTGTATTTGCAGTTATGTGCAGGCAAGACAGACAGACACACACACACATACGTATTCTGCAAAAAAAAAAGACTTCAGCATACAAGGCAAAAGTCATTTTCCCCTATGGGAGGCTATATAATGTTTGAAAGTCTGAAATTAAAAAACAAAATCTCCATTCTTCACATCCAGATACTGTAGTTACATGGCTCTTTCCCTTTCATATTTGCTAAGCAAGGTAATGGCAGTGAAAAAACACATATAAATAGGTATATTTTATAAAATGAATGACTAAAATGACCTATGGATCAGATATGTCTGATACAGAGCTACAAAAGTACAGCGTACTGCCACACTGATTATTCTAACATGGTGACCAGTACCACTCTATTCATAGAAATGATTATCTGTCAAAATGTGGCTGCTAGCTTCGTCTTTGGAGCAAGCCCTAAAATATTACCTAGTATAAAATGAAACAACAAATCTTAAATGTTTCCCTGATAAACACACTTTCCCTAGAAACATAAGCAAATCAGAAATTCCAAATAGTGTTTATAGATTGTAGTACAGCTATTTCCTGACTGAGAATAATTGAAAATCGTTCCTTTCACTGTTCCTTGCAACAGATAAATCTGTTGTGTCAGCCAGACAGCTAACAGAGTCCCTGGGATACAGAATAGGCCTTATTATCAGTGAAGTTCATTTGTACCTGAAGACAATACTGAACTCATGCCTTTTATGAGCATGGTAATGCTTATTTATTTTTTATATTGTATAAGGTAAGTAGCTTGGACCCATGGGCATTTTTTTTCGTCTCTGACTTCATTACATAAAATATTAAGGCAACACTGTAAACAGAGCTGAGGTGTCTTCAATGCAGGCTGCATGTCCTCTCTCTGTTTGTGTGGGTTTTCTCCAGGTGCTCTGTTTATTTCCTCCATTTCCAAAGACAAGCAGTAGGTGGAACGGGGACTCTAAATTGTCCAGAGGTGTGAGTGTGTGCATGTATGATACAGAGCAAAAAACAGGCAGCCTATTTCTGTATCACCCTTTGTTTTGTAAACTCCTCAGGTAGCAGTGACTGTCCGTGGGATCACTCTTGGAGTAAAATGCGACTTGTAAGACAGTGCACAAGAAATACAGCATCTGCATTGGAAGTATTATCTATTATTAAACAGTAAATAGCACTTAAGCTGTTTCCTGTAGTCAAGGGTACAGAGTTCAATTCTTTCAACCGACATTTGCCCACTTTGTCATTTTGAGCAAGTCAGTTAACTATACAGTAGTCCCAGGCACCTCTAAAAAGGGACACTTGTATCAAACAAGCTTACCCAATTAATAAATGAATAACAAAATCAAAAAACAGATAACACACAGTACATCAGCAAAATCTTGTGCTATTTCAGTGGTACAAACAAACTTACAAAACTAATTTATTATTTATTTATTTGTTAACAAAGTAAGTGAACTTGTCCTTCTTTTTTTTTTCCTTTTTTTTATTGATAATTTGTCAAATATTACATGAAATCAAAAACGAAAATGATATATATACAATTGTAAAACCTATAAACTTTAAAAACATTATATAACTATATACATTGGTGTCTGTTAAGAAGAAAGCCATAAATAAGTTTAAGGTGTAACCTGAAGTATGATATATAAGTTCATATATCTTTGTCCATTTTCTCAATTATTTCTAGTACTTTCATCCAAGAGTTGTATAAAGTTGTAAGTCTGGTAGTTCTGTTCTTTAGAGGAGATATTTCCATTTGTCAAACTGTTCTAACTAAATTTTTAAATTCATTAAATGTAGGATGAGTCTCACTTTTCCAGTGAATGGTGATGATTTTGCGAGCTGCTGCCATTAAAGTCCATAAGATTTGAAAATCTTTTTTTGGCACACAATCCAGAACAGGAGAGTTGAATAAAATCATAGATTTTGATAATTGATAATTATCATTAAAAACAGTCTGAAAAAAATAATTAATATTATTCCAATACAAAGTAAGACACATTCGTAAAAAATATGTTGCCAGTCTGCTCTTATTTTAGTCTGACATCTCCAACATAGATCTTCACTTGCATACATCTTAGATAATTTATGTGGTGTATAAAAACTTCTATTCAAATATCTCCATGTGAATAACTGCAAGTTTATTGATAATGATGACTTCTTGGAAGATTTTAAGATAATCTTTTTTTCCTTTTTGTTAGGAGGGTGATTATTTATCTGTGTATAATAATTCCAGTAGGTGTCTATTTGGTATATTTTTGTTGTTTTAATTATTTTGTAAATGTTAGATAGATATCCTGCACTTTGATAAGGTTGATTATTAATTATAATAATGTAATCAATAATTTTTGGGACAGTATGTCTAACTGTATCTTGCATTTGTTCAATTCTGTCTATAAAATATTGTCTTAGATTTTGCAAAAGTAGCCATGAGTCATTATTTATATTATATTTTCTGGTTATCTGATCTTTAGTTAATATTTTTCTCTTGTTCTACCAACTGATGCCAGTAGCTTATTGAGCCTATCTTGAGCATATTCATTTTCTGAATTTGGTATGTATCAAGGATAGTGGGTGTGAAGGCTATAGGAAAGATCAGAAAGAACCATGAATTAATATTTGGGACTTTGTTTATGAACGATTTAAATGTTGTTAGTGTGATGTTCATATATTTGGATGGCAGTTTATTATTTTTATGTTTGCCTTCCAGATAATCTTTTAACATCCAAACTAAAGGAAATGGTATTATAGTTAAATGATCTGATCTGTTGTTGTGACTAAGTTCAGTATAGACCTGTTTATGTAATTGTTTCCAAATAGGTTTGTAGTGAGCATTTAACCATAAGGTTATAAACTTGTCCTTCTTGAACTGTTTTTCTCCTGATACCCAAGCTACAGTTGCAGGGGTAAATACAACATGTATATGGAATTTTACTGTATGCAACTTAGTAGCATATTTTTGAAAACTGACGAACAAGCCAGAATGACCACAGAAAACTTATATAGACACTGGAAGTATATGCAAAATTCCATAGAGATAGTGAGGAGGCCAGGACTGAACTTGAGATCCTGGAGATTTTTTTATTTTATTTATTTACTTACTGATATTTGTTTACTGGGAAAGTCCGATTAGGTCCAGAGTACCCACTTTCAGTTAAGGCCTAGGGAGAAAAGTTCCAAGCACATCACATTACATAAACAAAGTGGACAATAGTATTAAAGTTACATTATATATAAGTAGTAAGAACATGGACAGTTTTGAAAATAAAGAAAAATGTGAACAAAATGAAATGCAAAACAGACATCTGTACAATGGTCAATGAGAGGTCAAACGGATAGGACTAAGTAAAGAGATTATTTTGAAGACAATAGTAAAATGAGAACAGCTTGAGACAGATGAGAGGAGATCATGAAGTACAGTAGTAAAAGATACAGGAGGGGGTTAAGAATAGAGAACAGGAGAGAGGAGCAATGGGACAAGAAGAAAGTGCAAAGAAAGAACGAAAAAGAAAGGACAAGTAGTGAAAGGGAGGGAGTAACCGGGTAATAGGGGAGAGGTGGAAAATATGGTAGGACAGTATCAGAGATGTGAGGCAGAGAACTTTGCAATAAATCATCATGCTGCCAATGTATTCAAAATGATTCTAGCCGAAAAAATGCATATTCATAAAGATTTCTGCATTGTGGAAGCTCCATTTCATATTTTGCTAGGCAGAGAGATTATTTGCTCACACTTTTACACAAAGTATTTTTTTATAATTTTTGGCTTCCCCTACATACCTTCAGCTGATTATCTGCCACTTTTAATTACTCCTAATCAGTATATCTTTCACACTATCCTCCCAGGGCTGGGACTGCCTTGGCTATAGATGGGATGGAAAGGCAATGGGAAAACATGGAGCATCCAGCAGTGTCGTACATGCCGTTGTGTATGCAGGTGATTTTTTGGAATGCTCTAACTGGACAGAGCTGCTGGTGTCATGCAAATATTCTGATGTAATGTGAATCAGCTCCAGCCTTATCTTGTAATGCTGACTCTTAAGGGAACTCTGATTTGCAATTGCCGCACACCCTGAATCACCAAGGCAGTGCCTAACTGTAGAAGCAGTCCCTCCCCTCCATCCCAGAAAAGTGAGCTGGAAAAATGTTGCTACTTTCCAATTCACCCTCCCTGGCTGCTTCAGTGATTGAGCCACTAATCAATCTGTAGTTATCTGAGTCACACTTAGGGCTCCATCCCTGTGTACTACAGAGCCAAGGCAGTGCACACAGTATTGGTGAAGATGTGGCTGACAAGCTTAGACTTAATGGATGAAATGTTACCAAGGACCTACTCCTAAGTGGAATGAGTTGCATACTTTAGGTCCCCCCCACCAAGGATGGTAGTTTATCAAAGCTTTCCAAGGAATAATTAGGAGGGACCAGAATGAATGACTTGGAATCTGTGAAGTGGAGAGTACAGGTGAAGATTTTGGTCTGAAACAGAAGGCAATGGTCAGATGGTGTCTAACATGGAGACCACCATGAGTGGTTGAAGAATGGTACTATATTTGCTGTAGTCAGTGTGGTAGAGTGACATTTGGTGCAGAGTAATTGAACCTTAAACCTGAAGAATTTTCTTAATAGGACCTGAAATGTAGTTGATAAGGGACCCTCCAGTCACTAGTGGAAATCAATATGCTAAGAATGGGAATAAGCTCACCTTTTGTAATGGCGGATTTTGCTTTGAGTGCTAACAGATGTGAAATTTTGTGGCACATGGTTTAAAAATCCTTAAGTTTAGCAAAAGTAGGTTTAATATAGGAAGAAAAGGTGTGCTGCTGATCAAACCAGAAATCTAAATATTTAAATTGTTGCACTAAGTGTGGGGAAACTTCAGTGATGAGGTTACAAATCAAGGCTGAAGGATCTGTGAAAGGCCTTTGGCTGTTTCAAAAATTATGAATTTGGTCTTTCATGTATTTAATGAAGGTCCTAAGGAATCAAAACCATTAGTGGATACTGCTGAGGTAGTTTTAGTTCAAGAAAACATCCCAAATCTTTAAAATGAAGCAAACCAGTACAAGTAAACAGAACAGAATAGAACAAAACAGAATAGAGAAGGAGGTTAAATATCACAATGTCTCAGACTCAGAAAGAAATTCTTTGAAACAATTCTTCTTTGAAAAAAAAAAATACAAAAATTGCCTATTACAACATTTTGAAAACTGAAATTCTAATCTACATAGAAGCACTGGCATGTTTAAATGAAATTTGTGTCTCTTTTCCACGTTTACAGATTTTCTTTCATTTATGTGCCATGACGACATTCTTAGGCAGAACACTTAATTACAGTGATGATTTTTTTTTCAAAGAGACATATATGTTTCTTCCTACATAGGAAAAGGAGCAAATATAAGTTAATTTGGGATGAAGCAATCAAGACATGGAGGGCTGTGCATTATATAGGAAAGCCTTGACGATTAAGTACCAAATGAACTCATGAAGGTGGCTGGCATGAACTCCTCTGAGAAAGCAATGCCAGAAGTAAATAGTAGAACTGAATCCATTTTGGTAGATGCCATGAATAAAGTGATCAGACAGTTCCACTTGCCATAGAATTGCATGAGACCCATCCAGAAATGCAGACTCTGCTGGAAATTGCTGGACTGTCATGGTTAACATGCCTTTTAAACATTGCATAGAAAGCTGGGATAGGATGTTTAGGGTGGCAAAGTGGTACTCATTTTCAAAAAGGGCCCGTATGTGATTCAGATAAAGAAAAGTCACACTCTTCATTTTTCTTAGAAACATACATATCATGGGGCTGGAAATAAGCATACATCCTATAGCCAAGCCTCAGAGTCAGGAGAAGCAATGCTATTTCTGTTCTGACAGTGAATCAACTCTGTCTTTGTACATATATTGCAGGGTCATATGCATCTGCCAATACAATCTGAAAATGTTTTGTGGACTTGCACAAGGCATATAACCACGTGCCCTGCAAAGTCTTGTGGGAAGTGTTACAACAGGTCATGACCTAAAGGTTGTTGCTGCTTGCCATTTGGTCTCTGTATTTTGGCTGTGAAATATGTGTGCATTTCCCTGCATTAAGTAGAGTATGTTCCAAATCATATGACTCCACCAAGTATGTGGCTTGTCTCCCCTCCTGTATCTGCTTTTCATGGATAGCATATGGAGCATCAGTCAAATTATGGAGAGTATTAATTTTGTGCATGTGAGGGTTGCATGTTGTTTGCAGATGATGACATTCTCTTAGCATCAAGAAACATGTACCGGAGTGACAGCTTACTGAATGTGACGTGGCTGGGATGAAACTCAACATCGCTGAATCACAAATTATGACTATCTCCCTCAAAAGACAGGATTATTCTCTCTCTCTCTCTAGGTGAGGGGCAGCATCTATCTCACATTGACTTTAGATATCTTGGGTCTTGTTTACAGGAAAGGATAGAGGTCACTGGGAGACTGACCATTTGACACTTGCTGGAGCTAAAGTACTGTAGACATTCTACTAGAGAAGAGAGAGCTGCATTGCTGGACAAAGCTCTTAGTTTACCAGTCAGTCTATGCCCCATCCTCACCTATGGTAATTTTGGGTGCTGACTGAAAGGGAAAAGTCATGGATACTGGTAGTAGAAATGAGGTTTGTTCTATAGCAGCTGGGCTCACTCTCCATGAAACAGTGACAATAAGGGAGGACCTCAGAGTATAGCTACTGCTCCTGTCTGTTGAGAGGTATCAATTGAGGTAGTTTCCTCTCTTATGAAGATACCCTTTTGGCATCTCGCAGGAGATATATGCCACACATAACCCACTGACAGAAGGCCTTGAGGCAACATCAGGGTACTTTGGAAGGATAACATTTCTCAGTTTGGCTGGGAATGCCCAGGGATCTGACAGGATAACTGCAGGGGATAGGGAGGTCTTGTCTACCCTGTTCATCTTCTTACTATTGCAACGGTCACCAGGGAAAGTGGTTTAGAAAGTGATTATGATGATGATGTTGTTATTATACCATTAAGACAGATGAAGTCTAACAATGTTACCTAGCCAAAGGCAAACTCAAATTGGTGAAATATAGTCTATAGAAATTAATGACAGATTTATTTGAGTCTTATCTTGGTGTGTTAACATTAAAGTGTCCCCTTAGCCATCATTCACTCTTGTACGCACACACATGTACACATACACACCTCTGTCAGGACTTCTTTATTATAAATTACTGCAATAAAATTTACATATGTAAATGATATAGAGTTTAAAATTTAACAAAAAATGTAGTTTATACTGTAAGTGCAGAAAGACTGTTAATGACATGCATCAGGCACACTGATGCATGGCTAGTGGTTAAAGGCTGTCAAGTATTTTACATCCCTGGCCATATATATCGGACATCACAGATATATACCATTCATGTCTTATCTTCTGTTTAATGTAAAAACACTACTTATTTCTTTTGCAGAAAACTGAAAAAAAAATGTAAACGCTAGATGATACTAACCAAATTATTACTTTATTTTTATGCAGATACAAGGATATTTTTATTATTGAACATTTCTTGCACATTTCAAATCAATTACAGTGTATATACATACAGAACACTACTGCCTTGTACTGTTATTCTATGACATTCATTCTCATAGTACCCTGTAGTAACCTTTTTTTAACATTAGTAACACTTCTTTGTTAGAAATATCAAACGGTGTCTTTTTTTGTTCACAAACAAAATAGTATCTATCTATGTCTATATCTATGTCAGGTTGTCTGTCTATTTAACTATGTATCTAAATGAACCTTTGCTCATGGTATGTACCTAGTGGGTGAAAGGCAGAGAAATCAAACCTGGAATGGGCAACACGGGTCTATATTAGAACATTGAAGTTTCAAAACTTCGAATGTTCTAATATCGAACCATATTCAGTGAAAGTTGAAAATATCAAAGCAACAGAAAACCAAATTTTTTCCTAGGAAAAGAATTTGGTTGTTCATTTCTGTTGCTTCGGTATTTTCGGAGCTGTGGTGGAAAGTTACGGGTCGGGTTCAGGTAAGTGTGCGATTGAATGTGGGTTAGGGTTAGGGTGCGGTTTAGGTATATGTGCGATTGTGTGGACATGAGGGTTAGGGCGGGTTAGGTGAGTTAGGGTTAGGGCGCGGGTCTGGTAAGTGTGCGATTGTGTGGACGTGAGAGTTAGGGCAGGGTAGGTGAGTTAGGGTTAGGGAGCGGGTGAGGTGAGTGTGCGATAGTGAAGGACCTTAGGGTTAGGGTTTGGGTTAAGGAAATTGGATAGTTAGTGGTGTGTGTATAGTTTAGTGTAGGGTTAGGTGTAAGGTTTTAGGTGTGTGTGTGTGTGTGTGTGTGTGTGTGTGTGCGTGTGTGTGTGCGTGTGGATTGCTGTTTGTTTGGTGTGCTTGTGTTGTGTGTATGTGTTTTGGAACAGCAAATTTTTCCCTAGGAAAAAATTTGCTGTTCTGTATGTTCGGTTTTCAGCTTTCGCTGAATAGGGTTCGATATTAGAACATTCAAATTTTGAAACTTCGATGTTCTAATATAGACCCGGCAACACACACACACACACACACACACACACACACACACACACACACACACACACACACACACACACACACACACACATCACACACTAAAGGATCACCAATTCACCTAAATCACATCTTTAGGATGTGAGGGAGAAAACAAGAGTATATGGTAAAAATCCAACTGAACAAAATAGATTATACAGAATATGCACATAAGGCACCCCATCGAACTACAAAACTGGATAACAAACAAATGTGAAGCAGCAACACAAACCTTTGTACTTCCCTATGTTGTTTCACATTAAATTTATTTATAATAATTGATTAAAAAATGGAAAATATTATTTTCTGTTTTTTTCTGCAAGTACCTAAATGGTGCCTGTGAATAAAATAAAAATATCATTTCTTGAATAGCATATCAGTGGGCAACTACAACTCTTCATTTTATAAGTTATTTGACTTTAAGATAAATTATTGCCATAGCACTAGTAGAGCTTTCTCTATGAGCTACAGTAGTGCTTCAACTAGCAGTTGGCATACAGGATTAAAGAGCTGTTAACAAGCTGTTTATTATTCCTTGTGGTCCAGGGTTTGATTGCCTAACTGTGTGACCCTGAGCAATTCATTTAATCAGACAGCACTCCTGGACTGAGTCCGAAAAAGGTATGTGGAGATCAGTGCTCTACCCTGGTAAAAATGCAAGTAAAATAAAATAAAATAAAAAAATAAACACAGTGATAAAAAGTTATTTGGAAACATGAGAGCTGCTTTGAGACAAAGCTTATTAGTAACTCATTTGCATGTTGCTAATGGGACAGCTGTGTTAAATGTTCTCCCTAGTAATCAATAAAACAAGGCACCTAGAAGCATATATATACACACACACACACACACACACACACACACACATACACACATACCAAGACTGCCCCAGTCATGCCCCTACATGCACACATGATGTTCACACACACACAGACACACACACACACACACACACACACACACACACATACACACACACACACACACACACACACACACACACACACATACACACATACACGTGCAAGCACATACATGTACACACACACACACACACACACATACACAGATACCAAGACAGCTCCAGTCATGCCACTACATGCTCGTGCATAGACACACACACACACACACACACACACACACACACACACACACACACACACACACACACACACACACGTGCATGCTAATTCCTGACTTCAGTCCTCATTGATTTGTCAAAGATTTGTCAGAAAAACAAAAATTTATTAGGTACAGATTGAAAATACGAGGCAAAAATCTGGACATTCTGTGACAATCTGGACAGTTGAGAGGTATGCACAGTGATACACATCCTTACAATACTTACCTGATATGATGCTGATATCCCTGCTTCTGTCATAGACAACACTGGGTATATACATCATTAAAATGGCGAGGTGTACTCCCATCACTTTGTTCTAGAAATAGCACAGTGATGTGTGCCTCTGAATTGGCTGCTCCAATTAAAATGTATGACTCATGTATGGAACATGGCTAATTTACAACAATGGTAGCACTCATGTACTGCTGCATTTGCATGTCGTGATGTCTGTCAAGACCGCTATAGTGTTACTTTCTGGAGCCTTCTTACTGCTACAGTGGTTGTTCAATCCCTCTGTTAAAACAACCTGAGCAATCTTGCTTCAAACTGGATTGCACCATCTGATATGTGTTTCTGAATGTTCCCTAAATACATTGAGTACTGCTGATGTAAATGAAAATATTTAAATGAGGTCTCATTGCTAGTTATTTAGACAAGGTACAAGTAACATTGATGACAATATGCAAATAATGGTAGTAATTGTTTTCAATGAGTTTTGGAGAACAAAGCATAATTCCTCAAAACTGACTTGATAAAAACTCTTCACTCTAAATTTGTTTGATAAGGAAAATAATCATTTTCCCTAAGATGTGGCAAGCTCTGATTATATTAGACAGGGGATGAAGTGAGGTCTCTCCCTATATTGTGAGTTTTGAGGGACGACGTCTCCATATATAACTATTTTTTGATACTATAGTTTTTGTTTGGTCAAGTGCCATTTCAAATGTGTTCACTGAAACACCACTACACTCAACGTTTGTGTTTTCAGTCATTTCACCATAAACCATGAGTAATATTTTGATGACACAGCTAGAACTGGAATACCACTTGTTATTCAGAAGTTTGTCTCTGATAGTTTGACAGTTTTTGTAAATATATTCATCTAGGTGTCTTTGTTGTGTGTTTAGCAGGTTATGCCAACTAAGTCAAATGTTCCTTTACAGAGGAAAATGTGTGTAGTAAAACTGTGCAATACAAGTACACAAACAGCCTTTAGAGAAGGTAGATAATGTAATTCAACATGGCTGAGAGATGGAAGGAAACCATAGTATCGAGAGAAAACCCATGGGGGTGCAGGGAGAGAGCATATTGTTGAAGACCAGAATCAAATCTTGTAGCCTGAAAGTTAAAGGCTGCAGTGCTAACTGCTGTACTTGCATTTACTTTGAACTAGCAGGTCATTATTGTTATCATAACACTGTATTAACTGCCTGAATGAACAAGGATATTTTTCAGGTCTTACTTTAAAGCATTTGGCAGTGAGACACTACTTATGCTAAGCCTGCTTCCTACAAGAGTTTAGTTGCCAGGAAGGCAGAGTTTAGCAAAACTACACATGCACTAAACTTATTACGCCACCGTTACCCGCATGATTCCATCATAGTCCATGTAGGTGTAAATAACCTGAGACGTACCTAGCTGGACTATATCAGGAGAGATACTACAGAGCTCTTGGACTATGTGTCTCAGGCTAGTATGAGTCTAGCATTGAGCAGCGTATTACCTTGACTGAGGATGATTTCACAATATGACAAATGATGACTGATTTTTAACAACTGGATGAGTTTCTGGTGACATTCTAAGGGGATCCAATATTTGTCAGCATGGAGGGACATGGTAAATAGACCACTTTGCTTTCCCAGGAATGGCCTGCCCCTGTCTCTTCTAGGCTTCGGAATACTGGCTAAAACTTTATTCACCCACACAGAGCCTTTTTTAAGCAATGCCAAATTGATAAACTAATTTACCTCGCAAAATCAACTAAACTGAACCTCAAGGTGTTACTGCTGAATGCCAGGACCCTAAACAAAAAACTACACTCCTGCCAAGCTCTCTTTACCCTAAAGAATAAAGACTTGATTTCAAGCCAGAGAAAGTACCCTGGCAGTGCAAGGTTTCAGTGCCTTCTATACATTTAAAACAGTACTGCACAGACAATGACTAAAGATGGAGGTGTCTCAATGTACATCAATCAAGTGCAGATCACCATAGATACAATCGCGTACCATTTCTTAGCTGGCTATAGGCCACGCTCCATGTCTTAACTCATTGTGTTAACAAAAACAAAAAAGACCATTAGGTTATCACTACATTACTTATCCTTACTTACCAAGACCAAAGAAGATACCTAAGATTATTCTTGGAGTTGGTGTTAGCCACGCTGTGCTCGGGCTTGCTCCATTCACCTCCCTGCCCCCAATTCTAACCCGCCCCCAATACCTCCACATTTATAGGTATGTTACCACACCCATTACTTCAACGTCCTATCAGCTTTCATCACTATACTCTACCCACCCTGTTTTAATCATTGTAACAGCTCCCACCTACTCATATACTCTCCACCTCACACTACTACCTATACACTTACCATCTGATCTTCTGCTATTCTGTCTAACAAATCTTGTATACTTACAACTATACTCCTTCTCTCACAATGTTATATTACTCCTTAGTACCCATTCTGCTAGTCGCTTATGCACTTACCTTGTATGAAAACCAATCACTTACTGGTTATCAGTACCCAAAAGGACAAACTATAACCCCAACTGGAAAACATCCCTCTCTCAGCTATGCTAATAACATTGGGTCCAACACCACAACTTATTCTCTTTTACAGAGTACCAATTCCTGGCACCTTAGCTCTAGATCTAAGCATTATTATAGACTTGTAAACAAACTCCTGAAGCTCATCACTAAGTATAGTCCTAGCCTTATAGTCAGTGGTGACATTCACCCCAACCCAGGCCCATCCACTTCTAATACATACACCCCTACTACCTGTAACCTAAACCATAAAACTATAAATAGTAGACTAGCTAACTCTCTCCTGGCCTATCATTGCAATATTAGGAGTATTAATAACAAAATACATGAACTGCATGCACTCCTGACTGTCCACTCCCCTGAGATTCTCTGTTTATCTGAGACCTGGTTAAAACCCAACACTACAGACAATGAAGTGTTACCACCTAGGTATAACATACACAGGCTGGATCGTGTTTCCAGGAAGGGGGGTGGGTAGCTATACTCTACAAATCTTAGTTGAATGTAACCACAGCTGTTAATCAACCACTTCAGATTAGTAATTCAGACATTCTTGCCGCCAGACTGCAAATTAACAACAGTAAATACATAAACATCATTTGTATGTACATTCCCTCAGGTAATAATATAGCCACCCTTGAAGACACCCTACACTGGCTATCATGTCACTACCCCCAAAAAACCCTACTGTTTGGAGACTTTAACAGAGACTGGGGCACCTGTTCCTTAGTGTCCCCTACTACCCACATTAACCTACATGCATTTTCACAAATTATAACTACCCCCACCAGGCTAGGTAAACTCAACCAAAAGGAAAGCATACTCGACTGGATACTCATAAATAGTAACCCCCAACTGTACAATGCCAGTATCCTCCCCGTTGACTTAAGTGACCATCTTCTCACTTATATAGTTAAGCAGAAAGTCAATAATCCATAAATACCCTTGCTCAGAAAAGTCAGAAACAAAAATGACTTTGACCGTACCAAATTCCAGCAGGAACTTAACTCCTGTAATTGGTCTATGCTAACTTACCTCCCTTTGGAGGAGGCAGTTGTATATTTCAAAAATAAATTTCTTGAAATCCTTAACTGGCATGCACCTGCACGGTTAAAGCGAACTAAAGCAAAAACTGCACCATGGCTTTCTAACATGTCTCGACTAAAAATTACCAACAGAAACAAACTTTGAGCTCTATGGCGCTCTACTAAAGACCCCATGATTAAGTTAAATACTGACAAGCTAGGAATGAAACCAAAAAATCTATCTTACAAGACAAAAAACAATATTACTGTAATTTACATACAGTCAACCGGCACAACCCTCAGAAGTTCTGGGCAGATCTGAATAATCTGCTTCATCCTGGTAAAACTTCCACTCCTACCCCGCTGCTACCACTGATAAATCTCCTTAGGATGTCTTGGACAGTTTTAATTATTTCTTTACCAAGACAATTCAAGCTCTGGCTAGCCAATTACCTTCTAGCTCTCCTGGCCCTGATAGTACCACCCATATAAACTCACCCTCTTTCAGCTTTCAACCAGTGTCCACATCATTTATTCGCACCTTAATCAAAAAATTAAAACCCACCACTCTCTCAGCTGACCAACTCCCTGCCGAATACCTTCAAAAATCAGCTGATGCTATTGCTTACCCAGTTTTAATACTAATTAATCGTACCATACCTGAGGCAAAAATTCCTACCATTTGGAAAACATCCTATGTTACCCCACAACATAAAGGAAGTTCCTCCACTGAATTCTCCAACTACAGACTGACAGCTATACTTTCTCCACTTGCAAAGATCATGGAAAAATGTATACACAAACAAGTCATGCATCACCTAATCCAGAATCACCTCTTGGCTGATACCTAACATGGCTTCTGTCCACACCATAGCACGACCTCCGCCCTGCTTTTGCCAATACCATTAATAATAACCGTAACAATAATCAAATATCCTCAGCCCTCTTCTTGTATCTTTCTAAGGCATTTGATATGGTGGATCATCATCTATTGATTCACAGACTTTCTGCCTAGATTCTAAAGCCCTTCAATGGTTTAAATCCTACCTCAGTGGAAGGCAGCAGGCTGTTCTCTGGCAGAATAAGCTCTCTAAACTATTACCTAACACCCTTGGTGCCCCACAAGGCTCCATATTAGGGTCCCTCTTGTTTTCCATCTTTAAAAAACAACCTAAATACGGTCATCCCTAATATCAGCTGTATCCATTATGCTGATGACTCCACCATGATTTGTTCAGCTACATCTCCTGCAGACTTGAGATCTGCTACCCAGTCCACCTTTTATACTATAGAAAACTGTCTCTCTGAATGTTGATTGTTACTAAATCCCCAAAAAACTAAAATGCTGCTATTCTCACCCACACAAAGGTCCACTGCTTTTACTTTCACCATAAATGCAAAAGATAGGACAATAATCTCTCATGACCCTTCTACAAAACTACTAGGCATCATTATTGATAATAACCTAAAATTTGACCTACACGTAAACCAATTGATCAAGACCATCAATAAAAAACTTGGGTCACTATACAGAATTAAAGCCTTCTTAACCCCTTCAGCTAAGATCGTCATAGCCCGCTCTTACCTACTCTCAACACTTCTATATGCTTCCCCCTTCTCTCTAATCTAAACAAGTCTGTACTTAACAGACTGTCGACGTTGCAATTACACTGCCAGGTTTGCCACAGGTCTGCCTTTTAGAACACACCACTGCATCAACCTTAAACAACTTAAGTAGCTAGAACTTCCCAGTCTTATCCAAGTTAACCTTCTAATTGTGGCCAAGAAAATCCTCCATAACCCAGATAATACACAAGCTCTTAAGAATATTATCACCCCCTATAACAATCCAAGATTTTGGAACCTACTCCCAGCTGATATTACATTGCTCTGCTCCCTAACCCAATTTAAAACCAGACTTAAACTACATCTAGCTCTAAACTGGCTTTGCCACTGTAACAAGCCTGGCTAACTCTTATCTTAAATGTCAATCACTAGTCAATTTACTGTAAAATTTTCCCCTGACTGCAACCTGGGGGAAACTCTAACCTGAGAACTTGATTTTACATTCTTTGTACATATCAAATTTGAAAATTTCTTCATTGTTTTAATGTTATCGTTTGTTTTGGAGCTTTTCTCCCCGGGCCTCCGCTGAAAATGGACATGATTCCAGTCGGAATATCCCAGTCAACAAATGTAAAATAAAAAATAAATAAATAAATAAATAATTCACTCCAATGGAGCTCAGGAAGTTTGCACTGTAACTTCCAATGGGCAGAGCCTAAGCCTTATTTTTTTTTTTTCAAAACAGGTTTATTGTTTTAACATATAAGAGAAATATCATAACAATTTTATACAAGTAATTAAAAATAGGTATTATTATAATATTCAACAAAACAACTAAAGTATTTACAAAGACATCCACTACAATCAGATCAATTAATTAAACTAAAATACCGTGCTATTGAAATTAGAATTTTTTAACAAATTTTGTAAATTATCCCATACAATATAATATGATGTTTTTCTAGTTGTTCTCATTCTAATTGTGCTTATTTCCATATGGCACATTATATTCGTAACATTTTAAATTCATTGAACGAATGAGGTGTATCTGAAATCCAATTTCTAGTTATTATTTTCCTGTCCACTGCTAGGATAGACCATAACAAGGGAAGCTTATTCTTTTAACACATTGAGGTACAGGTGTGTTGAATAATATAAGAGACTTAGAAATAATGAAATTATCTGTAAAAAGAGCCTGCAAAAATTCATTAATTGACTTCCAGTATTCTTTCAACTTCATACAGTCATAAACATATGAGCCCAGTCAGCATTAATTTCTACATTACATCTCTTACATAGATTATCTTTATTATTTATTTTATTCATCATCAAAGGTGTATAAAAAGATCTATGTAAAAATTTCCATGTATAAAGTCTCCAGACAATGGAAGATGTAGTTCTATAAGCAGATTCCAATATATATTGTTTATCTTGTTGAGTTGGTGGGTCCCCATTAATAGAGGTGAAATAATTCCAGTATGAATCTACACTGTAAAACGTTTCTTGTCTGATAATTTTATGTATATATGAAAGTTTACCTTTATCAGAAACTTTATGCTGTAAGTTTAATATCAAGTAATCAATCAGTTTTGGAATAGATTCTTTAACTGTTATAGACATTAGATCTATTCTATCAATGAGATGTTGTCTAAAGATCTGAACCTCTAACCAGCAAGTTTCTCTTAGATCAAATTCTTGTTTTAAGAAATCTAGATTTTTAACTTTATTATCAGATATCAGCTGATACCAGTACTTTAGATTATTATCTATAGCTAAATGAGCTCCTTCAGAAGTAGATGACATAAGCATACCCTGAGTATACATTATAGGGAATACAATAAAATTCCATTCCCTATACTTAGGGTGCATGAATATAAAGTTACGATAACTAATAATAATATTTAATGGGTAAGAAACCATATGTTTAGGTGTAATAGGTGAAGTACAAAATTCCTTTAGCAACCACAACATGGAGTTATTTACAATCATATTTTTATGTGTTAAGGAGATTTTCATGAAGTGCATACTAATTGGCTCCCAATAATCTTTCCATTTTGCGATATATGACTGATCTATTAATAAAGTAATAACTTTTATAATAGAAGAGATAATATATAAATTAAAGTCTGGAAAAGAAATACCCCCTTGAGATCAGCTATTAGTATGTTTCTTTAATGCAATCCTAGGTCTATTAGGTGCCCATAAGAAATGTAACATTAGTGTATTCAGTTTCTTGATAGTTATTTTTGTAGGTGAAAGTATTATTGATTGTATTAAGTATAAAATCTTGGGGAATATTATCATTTTAATAATTGTCTCTCCTCCATAGTAAAAAACATATTATTCCAGGTATTAAAAAGATTTTGTATATTAAGAAAACAGGTATTATAGTTATTATATATAATAGATTTAATATCTTTAGATAGTATTATACCTAAATAAGTTATCTGACCTGAATTGGGTACATATTTAGTAAAATCACTAATGAGAATATTTTTCGTGTATATATAGGTAGTATTTTAGTTTTTCTTCATTGAATATTAAACCAGAAATACTTTTAAAATTCATCATTTTATCAAATAAAGACTGCATAGAAGAATTAGATCCTGCTGATGTAATTAGAACATCATCTGCAAAAGTTGAATTTTTGATGTTGTATTTTCATCTATTTCAAAACCCTCTATGTCAGTACTGTTTCTAATCAAATTAGCCCAAGGCTCCATTACTAAAGTGAATAATAGTGGAGAAAGTGGACATCCTTGCTTTGTACCTTTAAGAATGGGTATTTTTGTGAAACATATGTTCCTACCTTAATATAAGCCAGTTCCTTTGTATCAATGCTCAATTAAATTTACAAATGCATCAGAGAAGTTTGTGCATTTCAGTAAGGTAAACAGATAGTCCCAACTTACTGAATCAAATGCTGCACCTATATCAAGACTAATAAGTGTTAAATCTTTCTTTTTCCTATTTGCAAAATCAATTAATGTTAAAGTTCTTCTTTTATTATCAAAAGTATTTCTATTTACAATGAAGCCCGTCTGATCTATATCTATAATGCCGGGGATGATTGTCTTCAATCTATCAGCAAAAATACTCATAAACATTTTATAATCAACATTAAGTAATGAGATGGGTCGATATGAAGAACATCTAGTTGGATCTTTATTAGGTTTTAAAATTGGTGAAATAAATGTATATTGCCAAGATGGGGGTTATTAACTCAGTTTGGGCCAAAATAAAACCTTATGTATTAATGAATATGTAGTTTTAGAAAGGATTTTATATATCTCTGGTATAATACCATCATTACCCGGTGCTTTGTTTGATTTAAGCTTATTTATTTGTGTAATAACTTCTGTATATGAAATACTCTTGTCCAATAGTTTAATCTGTTGTTTATTAAGCTTTTATTCATGTTTGTGGTTATAAACTCCTTTATTTTATCTTTAGGTTCCATGCTAATGTTGTTATGGTTAATCTTGTGAAAGTGATTTCTAAATTCATCCAGTATTTCTGGTATACTAGAAACATTCTTCTTTTCCTTAGAGAAAAGATTTCTTTGATATGGTTTTGTTTATTCAATCTTTTGTTTTATTTTTAAGTCTATGTAAGTATTTGGGGCTTATTGAATAAGACAAAAACATGTATTTCTCTAAAGTTATTTTAACTTTATGAGTTAAAATTTCTTTGTATTTCTCATTTAGTTTGTTTATTTCTTCAATAACTTTCTTGTCCATAATATTTTCTTTATTATTATGTTTATAAGAGTCTAATTTACTTTGAATATCTAACAATTCCTTATCCCAAGATTTCCTTTTATTATTATACCATCTGATACTTTGTCCACATAGATATGATTTTAAGGCATCCCAAACATAGACAATGGAGACTTCAGGAGTATTATTTATGTCTAGAAAATGTTGTACTTCTGAAAGTATATATTCTTTATAGTCTTTTAGCTGAGTTAAGTATGCTGGTATCCTTTTGATCTGAACATTATGAGTATTTTTATCATGAATTCAAAACAATTGAGTTATGATCAGATATAGGACATGAAATGATTTTGGAATTAATTAAATCTGTTACCATCTGGTTAGAAATAAAGACCCTATCTATTTTTGAATAAGTTTTGTATCTGTTAGAAAAAAGGTGTATGGTAATGATTTTGAATCTATCTGATTATTAATATCATTCGAATGATAAGAATTAGCAAAATCATTTAAGTGTTTTGCATTAGATGTAATTCTTCTTTCCTTATAGTGGTAGTATCACTTTCATGTAGTATACAATTAAAATCACCAGCTAAAATAATATCCCCTATAGAGAATGATATGATCTTATCAATATGATGTTTCACTGTATTAATACCAATTCCAGGTATCCAATATACATTAATTAAAGTGTAAGTCTTCCCATTAATTTGTATTGTAACCATACAAAACATTCCTTTGTCATCCTGATAAGACTTAATGGTTTTAGGAATGGGCATACTTTTATTCCATAAAATAGCCACTCCTCTTTTTTTCTGAGTGTGCTTTGAACTAACCAATACTGTATACTTATTAGTGGCTAGTTTATCAATATCTTTTTTCAAGAGATGGGTTTCTTGCAGGAAGACTAGATTGGCCTTGTGTAAATTAATGTATCTTATTAGGCTTGCCTTTTTACACGGATTATTCAATCCATTAATGTTTAAAGAAATTCCTTTTAAAGATGTCATTTGGCATTTTTAAAACTCAAGAATCTTATGATCGAGATAACAAATAACAAGATAAATAATGTTACATCTCCTCTTTTAGGTGTACCTTTAAATATAGCTGTATTTATTAAATCTCTTATGGGATTTTGTATAGGATTCAATTTTGTTTGTAGTGACAATGAGTGTACAAAATATATTGTGGATGTCAAAACTATATACATATAACTATGAACAAGTGAAAATAATGTAAGGATTAAACCTTGCATCCAGCCTGGAGTTGAAAACTCCAACTTAGAGTAGTATTTACTACTCAAGTTAACCCCTACCTAAGCAGCAGTACCTCAGCTACCACCTTATCAATTTAATACTAGTTATATTTAACTGAGGTTAACAGTTTTCAATTCAATTATCTATCAAGACAAAACTACACATTTGGTAAAACAGCATCATATAAACTAAAATAAACTTTTTTTTTTTTTTTTTTTTTTTTTTAAAACTGTTCATACTACTATATAGATCTATGTAATATATAACACTTGTATTCAAATAGCATTCAAATAATCTTGATGTTAGACATCAAGAGGAGAGAAAATTAGGTTCTAACATTCATTTAAATCAAAAACTTTGGCTAATATGATTCAGACATTACATATATTAAGATGCATCTATTTTCTGTCATGTGAATACTATTAACAGCTTCCAAAAAAATCTTGAATTGTTTGTATATGAGCATTTACTTAAACTCATTATTGTCAATAGAGTAAAATATTGTATTCATAAAATTATTATAAATCATATTGCATAGTTATGCAACTTCTCAGTAACAGTTGCATTATTAAAAACAAAAAAAGCCATCACACACACAGACACACAGACACACACACACATACACACACACATACACACACACACACACACACACACACACACACACACACACATATATATATATATATATATATATATATATATATATATGATCTCACTGAGTTATGTCCTTGTTGAGCACTATCCTACTTGCTGTCCCTAGAATAAATCTGTCTGCTTTATAGAAAATAATGCACAGCAAACACATTTTAGTAACCAGATTTTACAATCATGCTAACCTATTGCTTTAAAATATATCACATGACATTTCTTCCAGAATAGAATTATAAAATTGTTTATGCTTGTCAATCAGATGAATTAAATGAATTATAATAAAGCATATGTTTGAACACAAGTTTTAACACAGATTATTATGCTGTTAAGTAGATTTTCAAAACATTTAAATAAATGTTTCATTTTCTATGCCTTCTAAAATAAGACATTTACTTACTACAAGAAACTACATCAATTAAATTCATTATAACTGACATATTTTATGAATAGAGTATTTTTCCTGAATCTGTGGTGTGTCAGTATGATAACTAGGTCAGAGATTATACTAACTGCTTTCAGTTTCTCTGTGAGAATTCTGTGAGTTGAAGCTTCTGAAGTAACTCATGAACACTGTGCATGAGACAGCCCACATCTCAGATTGTCTCCCTTAACATTTTGGGAAACTTATTAAAACTTGTAGCAAACATTCATTTTGTCAATAGAGTAAAATATTGTATTCATAGAAATTATTATAAATCATATTGGATAGTTATGAAGATTCTCAGAAACACTTGCATTATTATATAAAAAAAAAAAAAGCCATCACACACACAAACACACACACACACACATATATATATATATATATATATATATATATATATATATATATATATATATATATATATGATCTCACTGAGTTGTGTCTTTGTTGAGCACTATCCTACTTGCTGTCCCTAGAATAAATCTGTCTGCTTTATACAAAATAATGCACAGCAAACACATATTAGTAACCAAATTTTACAATCATGCTAACCTACTGCTTTAAAATATATCACATGACATTTCTTCCAGAATAGAGTTATAAGATTATTTATGCTTGTCAATCAGATGAATTAAATGAGTTATAGTAAAGTATATGTTTGGAACACAAATTTTTAACACAGATTATTATGCTGCTGTTAAGTAGATTTTCAAAAACATTTAAATAAATGTTTCATTTTCTATGCCTTCTAAAATAAGACATTTACTTACTACAAGAAACTACATCATTTAAACTCATTATAACTGACATATTTTATGAATAGAGTATTTTTCCTGAATCTGTGGTGTGTCAGTGTGATAACTATGTCAGATATTATACTAACTGTTTTCAGTTTCTCTGTGAGAATTCTGTGAGTTGAAGCTTCTGAGGTAACTCATGGACACTGTGCATGAGACAGCCCACATCTCAGATTGTCTCTCTTAACAATTTGGCGGGAAACTTATTAAAAACTAGTGACAAACATTCATTTAGCAGTGTAAATGCATCTAAACATGACAAAACCTTCACAATGTATTCCAGAGACCATTACAGCCTCTTACTTCTTTTCAGAAAGAGAAACAAATTGAATCACAGCTTGCCATTAAATCTTCAGATATTTTGACTGGTTATGAAACAAAACATTATAACTGACATATTTTATGAATAGCGTATTTTCCTGAATCTGTGGTGTGTCAGTGCGATAACTATGTCAAAGGTTATACTAACTGCTTTCAGTTTCTCTGTGAGAATTCTGTGGGTTGAAGCTTTTGAAGTAGTTCATGGACACTGTGCATGAGACAGCCCACATCCCAGATTGTCTCTCTTAACATTTTGGCAGGAAACTTATTAAAAACTAGTGACAAACATTCATTTAGCAGTGTAAATGCATCTAAACATGACAAAACCTTCACAATGTATTCCACAGATCATTACAGTCTCTATGTAAGTGAAATTAAGCCCAAAATTACCAACAAGCAATAAAACTCAACATTCTTCTCCCAACTCAATTTTCATACAAATCCTATTATTCACTGTGCCCACACAATCAAAAAGCATTTCCATATATTAATAAAGAAAAGAAAAGAGAGTAGAAAATAAAGGGAGTGAGGCAGAAATAAAAAATGTAAGAGAAAGCTGTAAGAAGTATATACAATGGAATGTTACTTACTGTTTATATTAATAGAGTTAAAAAATAAAACATATTATTTACTCTTATTTAGTTCTGATTATTATTAGTTAAAGCATGACAGATTATTTACAAACAAGCATAAGCAGTATAATCAAGAAAGTATAATTAGAAATAGCATTTGAAGAACTTATAAACTTTTACAAGGAATAAATATGTTATTATTCTATTAATGATATTTTCATTACTGTTCTCTCCCTGCCCTCCCCCACCCTTTACCCACTACATAATCTAAATAGAATGTCATTGTTTAAACAAAGAAAATAATAAAAGAAGAAGGAAAAAAAAAGGTAAAGATAAAAAAATGTATCAAATTACTAACCTTACTTCTTTTCAGAAAGAGAAACAAATTGAATCACAGCTTGCCATTAATTCTTCAGGTATTTTGACTGGTTATGAAACAAAACATTTCTTTGCACATAGAGAATAACTTTGATTAAATCTTTTCCAAAATATCTGTGGCTTTCTGGAAATGCAGGAACTATATTCAAAAAGATTAATAATGAACTAAAATGATGAGAGAGAAAAAACATATAACAAATCATTTGTTTTTTAGTCTCTTCTTCTTCTCTGAAGTCTTCCACGAAGCTTCAGTTGCCAATCTCTTTAATGAAGAACTAGCCCATTCCATTTCTTCTATTTTATCCAAAATCCTTTTTTTCTTTGACAAACAGTAAAGCAGAGTCTAAATCATCGAAAACCTTAGGACCATCAGGAAGGAAGATTTTAAGCTTGGCAGGAAACAGAAGGTATGTTTTAAACTGTGCTTTTTAAGCTCCCTTATTAGTGGCAGAAAAACTTTTCTTTTAGCTATTACCATGGAAGAATAGTCATTGTCAAAACGCACAGTTGTCTCATTAATCTTAACAGGAGCTTTAGCCCAAGCAGATTTAAGAACCATCTCTTTATCAAAAGATGATAGAAATCTAACTATAACTGATCTAGGATATTTTCTGTTAGAGTTAGTATTAGCTATAGATCTATGTGCTCTTTCGATACCAAAAGAGAATGCTTCTGGTAAGTCTAAAGTTTTAGGGAGCCAAGTTGTTAAAAAAGAAGTAATATTGTTACCTTCAATATTTTCTGGCAGTCCAAAAATCCTAATGTTATTGCGCCTAGATCTATTTTCCAAGTCATCCAGCTTTGTTTGTAAATGTGTATTTTGTTTCAGCAGAAACTCAATGTTGATTTCCTCTTCTTGGATTCTATTTTCCATGTCATTCACAGCTTTTTCTATGCCTGTTATCTGGATCTTCTGTTGTTGCAGGTCTGTATGTAACAGGTCTATTTGTTTTGTAGTTTTTTCTATGAAGGTGTCTATTTTAGTATCCATTTTATCAGTAAGTTGCTGGATTATAATTATCAGAGACTGAAGTTCTTTCTTGATGCTGGAGTCTTGAGAATTTGTCTTACTGGAACTCATTTCAGACTGATAAACTGACAGGAAAATTTCCACAGTGATTTCTGACAGGAATATTGTTAAGATTTCCTTTCTTTTTTAGATATAGTTCAAGAACTATATAAAACAAACGTATTTAGAAAGAAAATTACTTCAAAAATTAATTTTTTAAGTAATTAATTCCTGTCAGTGTAATGAAATTGGTGGAGCTGAAGAAATCTGCTGCTATCCTGTGTTCATCCTTGGCCACGCCCCCGAGCCTAAGCCTTCTGACAGAATTAAATTATGTCTTCATATTTCAAACAAATGTTCATTTTTCTGGAACTATAGGGGTTATGAAAGAAGTATAATGGCAAAGTCTTCAGCACAAACTATTTTTATAGTGGTAGTATTCTTTAGGTTTTAAGTCTTAAACCAAATGTTATAAGTCACAATAAACACAATAACTATTACACAAAAATCTAGCTGATAAGCACTTTCATTCCCTTCATGGATCCAGTTGGGTTTTTGTGTAATAAAGTCAATTTGTGTTTTTAGCCGTTCGTTTTTTATTATTTGCCTTTTTATGGCTATTTTATTTGTTTGTCTGGAAGTTTTGTGAGGTATTACAGTAACTATTACATTTGTAATATTTTTTAAACAATTTACAATATCTCAGCAACCATTCAAGTAACACACATACTGTCAGCAGCATTTTATTAATCTAGCTGAGAACCTCCATATCAGGCTAAGGAGTTCTGTCTGTGGTACTTGGTTGTTGAGATATTTAGAAACATGTGAAAATTATATCTATATAAATTAATATGATAAAAACAACAGTTAGTATCTATCTGCACTACACAGAGGTCAAATATTAATGCAGTTGAGTTTGCCACTGTGTAAGCTTTAAGGTGAAATCTTTTAAAACCCTGTACATAACATGGTTTTGGAATTATTTATGCAAATATGAACAAGCAATATTTGACACCTAGTAGGAGTTAACTGCAGATGCACCTGGCGGCGTCACTCAAACGTAATGAGTTAGAAACTCACAGTGCATACTTAGACCTATGGAGACGCTTAGTACCCATCTGAACACCCCATTCATGAGGGACTTTAATTACCCCTCTATAGACTGGGAATCTTACATGGCCTCAAATTTGCAGGCTCAGAGATGCCTGGACTTTGTAAATACAAACACCCCTGACCAGTTAATGCATATGCCCAGTAGAAGTTCCAACATACTGGACCTCACACTCACAAATATGGGAGAATGCTGCAACCTCCCATATCACACTTTCCCTGGTAAGGTCCAACCATAAAGCTGTCTCCTTCGAAGCCAAATTCAGGTTGGAAACTCCAATAACAGTTAGGAACTATTCAAAGACAATAAGCAATATTTTGTCAAAATTCACTGCCCCCTCCAAACCCAGAGAACACAGCAGCCTATGCAGAATTGTTCACAGAAACCCTTAACAACCATGTCAATAGCTGCATAGAGGCTACTGCATCTGCCAGAAGTAAGCCTAAAACTAACTCCGAAAACAAACTGCTCTGGTGGCATCTCCCAAATTAAACAGGATATACAACAAAAGAAA
Organism: Protopterus annectens; assembly: GCF_019279795.1. NCBI lineage: Eukaryota > Metazoa > Chordata > Ceratodontiformes > Protopteridae > Protopterus > Protopterus annectens. Next base: position 424,710,756 of record NC_056748.1, on the reverse strand, counting down.
AGAAAAGAATGGCTAAAATCAAGAAGGGAAGCGTAACTCCCACAAAGATAAAAACTCTCATCAAACTAAACAGACAACTAAGAGGGCTAGTTAAATCCAATAAATCAATTTTGAGGTTAAGATATCATCCCAGGCTAAAGACAACCATAAGGCCTTCTTCAGCTACATCAGTAACCTCAATGGCAGCACAAAACAGTGTGCTGAACTGGTGGTTAATGATGTCACAATCACTGAGCTGGGCGAAATAGCAAATCTGTCATCTCACAAATTAATTTCCAATTTTACCCCTCACTCATCCTCAGCCATTCTCCCAAGAAATACCCTCAAACATAAACCTCTCCAACCATTAAAAGAGAATTTGTCTTGGCCACACTCACTAATTATAAGAACACAGCCTTAATGGTTCTTGATATTATCCCAAGCTGCCTCCTGAATAGTCTAAAACATGACTTACCAGGACCAATGGAGTCACTAGTTAACTACAGTCTCAAAACAGGCTTTGTGCCTTGAGAATGGAGGACTGCAACAGTCATTCCCTTCATTAGGTTGGACCATCAACAGGCCCTGGAAACTATAGACCCATTAATTTGGGTCTACTTTAATTAAACGGAAGTGGAATCCATTGAATACGAATCTGTCGACACGTAAACAGCGAAATGCGGAAACGTCGGATGCACTAAATAGCGAAATCGGAAATGTCGAATTGTCATAGTTGGCCCGTCTGTGGTATAGCTCCATAAGGTAAGTGTGCGATAGTTACGACCTTAGGGTTAGGGTGCGGGTTAAGGTAAGTGCATAGATAGGTAATGTATGTAAGGTTTAGTGTAGGGTTTAGTTAAGTGTATGTGTGTGGAATATTTACTTTGTGTGGGTATAGTTCTGTAGCGTAAGTGTACGGTAGTTACGGACCTTAGAGTTAGGGAGGGGTTAAGGGTAGTGCATAGATAGTTGTGTATGTGGGGTTTAGTATAGGGTTACAAGTGGGTTTTGGTGCTTTAATTTAGGGTTATTAGTAGGGTTTTGGTTAGTGTATGTATGTGTTTTTTATTGTTGTGTTTGCGTAGGTAGTATGTTACGGGCAGTGGGGTTGGTCGACCATTGCGGTTTCGATGTTTAAATTTCACAGTTTTGCGTGTTTGATGTTATCACGTTTTGCTGTTTATGTGTCGACAGATTTGTATTCGACATATTCTGCTTTCGTTTAATTAAAGTAGACCCATTAGTTTGACTAGTCTTATTTTCAAAGACTTGGAAAGAATTATAATGGAAATGATCAACACTGGAGACCTCCAGACACATGATCCATCCCAGTTTGACTTCATCCACGGAAGGTCATACCATGGCAATAGGTGAGGGTAAAATCGTGGCTACTGTCTACCTTGACCTGGCTAAGGCATTTGATACAATACCCCTCATGGGTATGGATAACAAACTTAAGGAATTAGGCATAAACCCCTATACAACATGCTGGGTAGCCAGCTGGTTCACAGATAGGACCCAGGAAATTAGAATAGGTAATACCAACTGCACAAAGAGGTCAGTCACCAATGGGGTCCCTCAGGATTCCATGCTGAGCCCACTCCTCTTTGGCATCTACTTCTCAGATGTTAAAGCCAATGTCAAAGGCCTCTGGTTGACCAAGTTCGCAGATGATTGTAAACTGGGAGCAGTCACAGAATCCCCCCAAGATGCAAATACACTACAGGAAGGTCTATTAAAGACAAATGTCTGGTGCCAATGACACATCTTAAAACTCAAGGCAAAGAAATTAATTCTAATACCTTTTGGGAAGCTGGTCACCAAGAAGAACTACATCATCAACAAAACACTCCTAAGAGATGATTTGCTAGTCAGGGATCTGCAGACTGATGTGGACAGTAACCTAGCCTTTAACCAACATGTCTCCAAGGTAATAACAAAATCCTTCTATGCTGCTCAACTTATAAGCAACAGCATGGCATCTAGGTCCAGGGAAGTCATCATCCCAGTGTACTCCACCTTCATCAAAACCATCCTAGGGTATAATGCCCCTTTTGGAATGCACCTGACCAGACATATGCAGCAACTGGAATGTCCACAAAGGTTCCTTACAAAAAGAATTACAGAGCATAAATACAATGTCCAACGCAGATCGTCTCAAAGCCCTATCTCTATACTCATTCTCCTAAAGACTGCTGAGAGGCGATCTATGCCTGGCTTACAAGTCATCCTTGGACCCTGCTCTGAGGAATGTTTGCACATCCAGAATGCAAACAGCATCAGAACTAGTAGATCCCAAGATCTAAATCTGGCTTGCAATCTAAATAGGACATGTTCTAGAAATAGAAATGTATTTCAGAAAGTTCCTAGTCTTTGTAACAGGCTCTCCATCCATGTGAAACAAAGTCCCACACTAAACCTATTTAAGTGTACCTTGGACCATTGGATGGGAAATAGGAAATTCACTCCTAGTCTGGCCCCAGTGTCTTTGATGGACAGAGGCAGTCAGCAAATCATGTCATATTCAAAAATCACCCCCTATATAAATACCTAAATCATAAAACTTGTGGGTCACATTTGGGTTGCATGGCTAGGATTACAAAGGCCTTAGTGGTTGTTAGCCTAGTATACACATATGAATCCATGAATCTGTTTATCCTGTAAGAGTATACTGGTCATTACAGGAAACTTCCCTGTACTAAGTGCACTTGTCACTACTTTCAAAGTTTAATTTCTAAAGTCCCGGTGAAGGTACATAAAACTAAAGCAAATGAGTAGCACCCACAAAATGACATGAGTTGCTAAGCATGACAGTGAAATGGTCTGCATAGGATGTTCAGATATGGAGTTATTAAAGAGCGTTTGCAAAAAGCTATGAAGATATGTCACATATTTCCATGTTTACATTAATAATGCAAAAATAAAGTGTGATACTGCCTTGTTGGGGTGGTGTATTCAAGTAGTGGGCATTAGTTAAAAGTGATATTAAAACATGGAGGATAATGTGAAGACATTCTGAGAAATAAATGCTCCCGTGGTAAAGCAGTTATGACTATTACCTATATTACTGCATTAATTTCATAAAAGTCATGTGACATTCAGGTGAACAAATGGTGCCATCTTATATAAAACATTAAAGAACAACAAGTTGCACACTGATCATTGCCATCTAACACAAAGATTTGTGTAGACTAATATTGCTTTGAAATATTGTGAAAATAAACTGCATATCCAACAATATAAAAAAAAAACAACAGTATTCTATCCACTCTTGCTATCATTAGAAAGCTTTTGAACAGGTGAACAATTTTTTTGTGATATATTGGCTCTATCTTGCCCACTTATAGAAAAACAGCCCTTTGTTTGGTTGAAACACTTGTATTTTTGGCAAACAAAATACATTTTTCCCATAGGTCTTCAATATAAAATCAATATCTATAGACAGACCTTTATACTAACACTGGTGTATAGACCACTGTCTACCAAAGAGATATTAACAGTTTACATTTTTAGCAACTCACATAACTTATTTGATATTATTATAATGAAGTGTGTTTTCAGTAGAGCTGTTTGATTGAAAGCTCTCAGGAAGCAAGTGGTTTCCTGTCTTAGAAGATCTTAGGAAGTAAAAGTGTTAATTAGCTCCTTACTGTTCATGATTAAATGAATTAAGTGACTATCCCTAGATAAACAGAAAGTGCCAAGATAGTGCTTAGACAAACAGAAGGACCCACTTACAACAAAAAGGCTACAAGTTTTGCCATTACTGAACTGTCTGGATTATCCGGGGCTATTAAAATGACAACCTTTTCTGTACAAGAACACCAGTCTTTCTTAAAGCCAATCTAAACATATAAAAATTTATTTTATTTCTTTTATTTATTTTACATTTGTTAACTGGGATAGTCCGACTGGACATGTGTCTATTTACAGTGGAGGCCGGGGAGAAAAGCTCTGAAATAAAATACACAAGCAGTGAAACTTATATTGTAGAAAAACTCAACAACAATTTACATTAAAAATAAACATATTTTTGTACAACTTACATTGTAGAAAAAGCTCTACAACAAATTACATTAATAATAAACATATTATTGTACAAGTGACAAACAGGCAAATAACTGGTCAAAGGTACATTTCACAGTAAGAAAGCAAAAGTTAAAATTAACCCAAAATACGGGATTCATTTATTGCAGTGGGGGTTCCTGAGTTTGTAGCAGAACATCCGGAGACTGTATCTACATCATTTATGTGCAGTTTCAAAGATAGGGGTCTTATGTGATGCACGGGCATAACCAAGAATTTAACAGGTGTGCTTTGAGAGAGTTTTTGAACAGTGTAGTTGAAAGAGCTGAGGTCAGAGAGGTGGGAAGGTTGTTCCAGTTTCTGGCAATGTTGTGGGAGAACAGAGCTTTTCCTGCAGAGCTACTGGCTTTAGAGATACAGAGGGGAGATTTTTCTGAGGCGCGGAGGGGACAATTTGCTATGTACTAGGTTAGGAGCTTGTTTAGGGATGGGGTTTTGTCAGGATGTTGTACAATACTGTAGGCAAGTATTAGTTGTTGATAGTTAAGTAGTTGGGGGAGTTCTAACCATTTAAGTTCACGTAGTGCCTGTCAATGATGGGTTTTGGAAGTGCAGTTATTAGCAAATCTGGCAATTTTATTGTAGAAGGACTCAAGATGTTCAAGGTCCTGTTTTCTAGTGTGTGTAAGGATAGGTGCGGCATACATGAGTGTAGAAAGTAGGTGCGTTTGGGTGAGTGTGATGCGTGCCTGATCAGATAGGAATTTTTTGTGTCTATATAGGGTGCACATTTTCTTGTGGACTTTTTTGATTGTTTGTGATATATGGACATCAAATAGCAGTTTATTGTCAATTGCTACTCCAAGTAGTTTGGTGTGGTCAGAGGGGGAGATGTTAGTACCATTTTTGGATGTGATTATAAAGGGAGGTTGGGTGGTTTTAGTATTATTAGGAACAAATATGAATAATTTGGTCTTGTTGGGATTGAGGATGAGTTTGATCTGGGTAATCCAACGTTCTACTGAGGTAAAGGATTCCTGAGTAAGTTTTTGCAGGGTAGTAATGCTGAGCAGATGAGAGTTGAGTCATCTGCATACTGCATAAGAGTGGCATGTTGGGAGGACCTGTGAAGGTTGTTAGCACATATCGTGAAGAGTAGTGGGTCCAATATTGAACCTTGTGGGACTCCTATAGTGGTTGGGAGTAGGGGAGATAGTTTGTTTTGCCATTGGACAGACTGTTGTCTGTCTGATAGATAGCTTTTATACCATGCTATGGTGGATGGGGCAAAGGATAATGAGGTCAGAGAGTCTAGAAGTATGGTGTGTGACACCATGTCAAATGCCTTAGATAGGTCTAAGAATATTGCTGAGATGAAGTTGTTGTTATTTCTGTATAGGTTAACTGTGTTTGTAAAAGGGAGGAGAGTGGTAGTGGTGCTATGGTGTTGCCGGAAGCCATGTTGTGTGGGAGAGAGGAGATTATTAGTATTCAGGAATTGCATCACTTGAGAGTGAATACATCTTTCAAGTATTTTAGATAAGGGGGGTAAGATGGCTATGGGACGGTAGTTAGAGAAATCGTAAGAGTTTCCACCTTTATGAAGGGGGATAATGTATGATACTTTCCATAACTGTGGGATGTAAGATTCCTGAATGGAGAGGTTAATAAGAATGGAAACAAGGTAAGACAGTGAGTCAGCTGATATTTTTAAGAAATTGGCTGGTAGGTTGTCTGCAGCAAGGGTGGTAGGTTTAAGTTTTAGTAGCAGTTTTCTAATTGTAGCGGTTGGGACAGGTGAGAGGGTAAAGGATGGGGTATTGTTGGGGGGTTGGTTAGGGATGTAGGAATGGTTGTTATTGGAGAGTTTTGTAGACATTTTTAGTGAAATGGTTGTTAAATTGGGAAGCAATGTCTGCAGTGTTGTTGTTGGTGTTGGAGTGGATGTTTTACCTGGTTTCAGTAGGGAGTTGATGGCATGCCAGAACTTTTGGGGGTATTTATTATGTTTGTTTTGGACATTAAGGAAATAGTTTTGTTTATCGGGTATAGTTTGTTTTTTTTTTTTTTGCTTGGTTTCTTAGTTTTTGGTAGTTTTGTTTGGATGACTTTGTCTTTTCTCTTTTCCATGCTTTCCATGACTTATCTCTGGCTTTTAGTAGAGCTCTTGTGTCCCTGCTTAGCCATGGTGAATAGTTTGTTTTTAATTTGATTCTTCTAATGGGTGCTATTGAGTTGAGGATATTAATTAAGGTGTTATTAAAGTAGCCTACTGCTTGATCTAAACTTAATGTTAGTAGTGGGTCCCATTTATAGTATCTTAGGATATGGTTGAGATTATCTATATTCAGTTTACTTTCATCTATAACTTGCCTAAAGATTATATGGTTAGAAGGATTGATGTGTTTGCATTGTAGGAATGTGGGGAGGTGGTCACTTAGGCTGTCTGGTAGACATCCAGCGAGATATTTTTCTTTTGGGCAGTTGACTAATGCCCAGTCAAGGATTGATTGCTTGTTGGATGTTTTGTCTATTCTAGTTGGTTCCTGGATGAGCTGAGTAAAGCCACAGAGATTTATATGATTTGTAGGGGTATCAGAGTTACAGGATAACCAGTCTGTATTTAGATCACCTAAAAGAATAGTTTCCTGTGGTAGCATATCAGAGATCCATTGTACAATCTCTTCTATGGTGGAAGAGTTATTCCCTGGTGGGATGTAGCAGCAGATAAAGTTGATTTTATTGGTATCATTAATGAATAGAGTTGAGATTGAAGTTTCAGCATTTTGAAATGAAGGAATTAACAAAGAGGTATAGTGGGTAATATGGAGAAAGCTAATTAAAAAAAGAAGTATTTTAAACTGCATCTCAAAAACATCTACTAAATCTTGCATAGGTCCTTTTATATAAAATCAACCACCAATCTATTGCTACATTATAAAATGCATTACAATTTTATTTTACAGTTTAAGAAAGATATAATATTGAGTACTTTGAAAGAGTAGGTGAAGCATTAATGTAACAGGCAACTGTTTACCTCATCAGTTGGGCTAAGAAGAGGACTTTTCCTAGATCAGGCCTTGATTAGGCTCAACCTTTCTTTTAATTGCTTTCCAGAAATTTTACAGGAAGTTCCCAAATTTGGGAGCATACATGGACAGATATCTCCATGCCAAAAAATTCACCCACTAGCCAGTAGTGACTACATTCTGACAAATCAAGAAACAATAATGGTAATTTGTACCCACACGTTATCAAGCAATAAAAAAATATATAGTTGCCTAACTTGCACAGAAGTTCAATGATATAGGCTAAAAGGGTATATAGTTGCTCAACTTACACAGAACTTCAGTGAGGTAGGATAAAGGAGGGAATGCTCATACACAAGGGGATGAAGAGAAGGAATATCCGAGACATCAAGGGGGATCCAAGGTGCACATCACCTAATAAAGTAAGAATGTATCTGTTATCTAAAATCAAGCGCCTGCCTGGATAGGCCTGTAGAAGTGCTAAATTCCAGTCAGTAAACTATCAAGGTGGAAGGAGATGGAGCAAGAGAAACTTCATAAGGCCGAATCCAGCAGTAATGACTTTCCAAATGAGATTCCGATTCCAGAGTCATGGCTCAAATAATGCCTACTGACGGTGTACACTAAAGATCAAGTAGTCATAACAAACAAAGTCTGCAACTGAGACATTTTAAAGCATGTGGAGGCACCAATCCTGTAATGGAGTAGCCCTTGACTGTAGCATTTTCCAAAAGTCACTAATCTGGCTGTTTGTAAAATATAATGTATATGACAATCCACTTGGAAATTGTCTGTTTTGTAACTGAGAGCCCTTCTCATCCTGAAGCAAAGCAGAGCAAATGATGTCCATCTTCTGACACTCAATACTCCATTTCATGAAATACATGAGATGATGATGGGTATCCAAAGTGTGAAGCATTCTTCATCCTTTGGCTTTTAGAAAACCAGGAGATGAATGGAGTGGTTCAGGAACATTCAAAAAAACATCACCAAAACAGAGTTTATATTCATCCTAAATGACACACAATCATTCAAAAAAAAAAAAAAAAAAACATATCACTCCTCACATTTAAGTGACCAATGCTTGGAGATCCTATAAGCAGAGGTAAAAACATCAAGAAAGGCAGTCTACCAGGAAATGATCTTCAGTACTACTGAAGCTAGCAGTCTCAAATGTCAGATGCAGAAACCTGTCACTCATGAAATATATATACTACAGAGACAGGGTGTGAGTCTAGCAGAATTCCTCATCCTATAAGAGAGACTTCTTTCATCATATGAGGCAAGTTTAGATGCTGAGAGGAAACACCAACTAGGAGGTTGGTGGTGAAGGTCCACCTCAACAGGGGAAGGCACCAGGGGTATGGTACCAGATGACTGTGTGTCCTGGTTCTGCAACTACTAACCCATCACAGTCCAATACAAGACCATTATCCTTAAACTCAGAAACTACAGGAGAATCTGAGCCTGGACCCTATGTTGTGCCCTTACCTTGTCTGCCAAGGCCTGGATCTTCTGAGTTTTTTGTAAAAGCAGAAATGACTTACATTTGACAGTGTTCAACTCCATGTTTATGAAGACTATCTTCTAAGGATGGCTCAGACAGCATTTTTCCCAGTTTAAGGTAACCTCCAGGAAATGAAGTCATGGAACCACCCACTGAAAGGACATTTCCTGCATGGGCCCTCAAGAGAAAAATATTTAGTTAGGGAGATACAGGCATCCTTTCTTGCAAAGCTTAAAGCTTTATCCACTACAGACAATACCTTGGAGAAGATACTAGGCACTGAAGAATGCCAACATGATGACAGCTTGTACTGAAAGATATGCATAGCACAGGAATCTCTTTTGTGGACTCCATGCAATGATATGCTAAAAGGCATGCATCGTGTACACTGCCACCATTCAAGTGCTGTGCAGGAACAATGGTAAACACTTGCAAAGTGGCCATCCAAAATCCAAGTCACTGACTCCAGGAAAGGAAAAACTGTCTGCCCCTTTCAGGATAGGATGAATACTGAACGCCTCACCTCTTTCCTGAAAGCTGGACAGTCTTTACAGATACCTTGAATAGTCAATTTCAATTGTTTTTGAAACAACTATTTGGTAAGCAACAATTAATGAAACTGCAGGTAGTTGGGAGGGCATGTTCACTTGCTTCTCAATGTGTGTTACTATAAATAATCCACCTCATGAACAGACGCAAATGAGCAGATATGTTTTTGCGTCTTTGCGTGGTAAGTATGTTGGGCTATGTGAGGTTGAACTGAGTACGACATTTAGAAAGTGATGATGTTTTTCTTTTGGTAATGGAAATTATGGATGAATTTTGTGTAAATGATCTGTTAAAAAGGGGATATTTAGTTAAATGTAAGGGCCACCTTATGTATGGAACTGCAACGGAAAGTTTTAAGGAAAATAATGACTACTGTAAAAAACATTACAGAGCAGAATGTGCATTGAAATCTCCTCTTTCCCAAAGATTAAGACTTTAATTAATTCAGCTGTTCAGACTGCATTAACACAAATATGTGAGTCAACTCAAACAGATGACAATATTTTCTCATCATCTGTGTTTGTTAACAGAGCAAGTGGGGATATGGGTGAACATAGTAGGTAGGGTGAATTACCAATTAATTTGATAAAGTTTGAGAATGAAAGAGATTCTCAACTGGGAGAAAATGTACTGAATGATGTTATGTTACATAAAGAAAGAAAATAAATCTTTTCCTGAGGCTAATTTGAAAATGAATCAGGGTACAGGTGATTCAGATGCTGTATTTAGCAAAAATGGTTCACAAATAAATGTTTATGGAGTGCGACAGAATAATGTTCAATTGATAATTCTTGTGCTTGTTCTCTTAAGAATGTCATTGTAGGATTATATGTGGAAATCAATGTATACTGATGATAAATGATGACTGTTGTTTATGAGTCTAATGGTAATACAGCTAATTATAACAACAAAGTCTAAAATTGTGTGTTAATAATTAGGGACTCATTATTAAGAAGTTTAAGGAATATTATTCCAAGAATAAACAGTGAACAGGTCACTGTGTCATCTTTAAGTTGTAGCAACATGTCAGACATAAAAGAAAGTACCAGATGCTTATTCACAAAAGGAATGTAATATGACCTTGTCATTGCTCTGTGTGTGTGTGTGTGTGTGTGTGTGTGTGTGTGTGTGTGTGTGTGTGTGTGTGTGTGTGTGCATGTGTGTGTGTGTCTGTAACAATGTAGGAATAACAAATGATGATGTACTCCAAGTAGCTGTAAAAGACATTATTGATTTGAATAAATATTTCAAATGTAAGTTGGTGTTCAGTGATCTTCCAATAACATGATCCAAGGTGAGGTAAAACAACAAGCAAGATCTTTCACAAATTAGATAAGGTGTAAATCTTTATATAATTCTGTTTAAGTAATCTATCTTTGGGAATTATTGGATGACAAATTTTAAGTTCTTTAGTAAATACAAGTTGCACTTAAGTAAGTTTGCAATAGGATAATTTGTACTCAGTTGACTAAATTAAAAATTGATTGCAACTGATAGTTAAACGCTCACAGTTTAAATAATAAATGAAAACATTTATAGACCTAGATAGTTGATAGCAGGATTGAAGTGCTTTTGATTACAGAAACTTGTTCATTTGCAATAACAAACCAATGGCAATGCCAGGTTTCTCTGTTCATCACAATTTTAGTATTGCTAGAAGAAGAAATGAAGAGTCTAACTATGTAACCAGTAAATATGATTGTGTCACAAAATTTAATGATATTGTCTCCGAACTTCTCATAGTGAGTACTGATGTCAGTGGAACTATAATCGCTATGCTACTATTTCATAAGTCTCCTAGTATTTCAACGGAGTTAGATGAGCTTCTTTTAAATCCTATTATGAAGAGTTTTTTGGATAAGTTGGATTTAATTGCTGGGGACCTAAATGCTCCTGATGTAGACTGGGTATCTCCTGTTACATCATCAAATCTAGCTTTATTTGTATGCTTGTTGTTTGTTTATTTCCCTGAAATGCTAATTCCACCTAAAACGCGGCCTTTTAGCACTTCTGTGGATCCCTAGTGATATCTGCATTGCTTACTGTACTTATTTCCTTGTTTCACTTGAAAGAAAGTTACTGTTTGTCGTTTTTGCATTTAAGTTACCTGGCACTTGCTCACTAAAGCAATTATATAAGTCAGCTCTAAAAAATTAAAAGCACTACACCCTCACAAACTCCCCTTCAGTACCTTGTTCCCCATTGGCCCTTTTTTCAATTATAAAGGAATTCCCAATACTATTCTAGCATGTCCAAAGGTCAGTTGTCAATCTCCTCTCCGGTCCAGCTGGTGAATCTGGGAATCTTGAGTCAATGTTACAACTGCCTCATGTACACAGACAACCCTCTCCTCCTCCCAACAAATTCCAACACATGTGAGAGATGCAACCATATAGCCAAACTGGAGGCTAAGCTCTCTCAACTCAGTACCGGTGTAACCAGTCAGGAGGAGAAGGAAACCACACTCACTACAATTCCAGTCTCACATAGACCTACCACGACAACAAACCAAACACATAAACACACAAAAACATACTTGGAGGCTCTAAATAAAAATCTGCCTAAGCAGCAGAGACCTCCAAAGCAGACACCCAAGCAACCGCTACCCCTAAACAAAACACGTGCAACACATAGCTCACAAAGCCAGTGTGCCGAACAGTCACAGCCCTTAAAGCTAAACAACACACCTGATACACTTGTAATAGGTGACTCTATCGTCAGGCACACTGACGTCCCGCTCACCAGGCTGAACAAGGAGAAGGTCACGGTGAGCTGCCTGTCGGGCGCTAGGATCCACCACATAACACAAGCACTCAGGTCACTCCAAGGCAAGTACAAATATGACTCAGTCATTGTCCATGCTGGTGTGAATGACCTGAGACGTACCTCCCTGGACTACATGAAAAGAGACATAGAGGAGCTCTCTGAGCATGTAGCCCAGGCCGATATGACCCTGACCTTGAGTAGCATCTTACCCTCACCAAGAATGATGCCACAATATGAAGACAAGATGATCAATTTCAACAATTGGCTTAAGTGTTGGTGTCATTCAAAGGGGATCCAATGCCTGTCAGCCTGGGATGACATGCTCGATAAGCCACGATGCTTCGCTAGGGACGGCTTGCACCTGTCGCTCCTGGGCTTTCGGATATTGGCAAAGGCTCTTGCTACCCCCATAGTGCCTTTTTTAGGCAAGGCTCAAAAGACAAACCCACCTCCATAGGTATCACAAGGGATAAGAAACTAAGAGTAATGCTACTCAACGCCAGAAGTCTAAACCTCAAGATGCACACACTCAAAACTCTCCTTAGCATGGAGAACATCGATATCTGTGCAGTAACAGAAACCTGGTTCAAGGCTCCCGAGAGCACCCCAGCACTACCAGGTTATACCTCATACCATGCTGCTTTTCGCCCCAAAACTTGGACGAAACCACAAAGGAAAGGAGGGGGAGTATCAATATTCATCAAAGATACCCACACCTCCAGGTTGGTGGCACAGCATGAAGCATCAGAGACCATCCATGTGCAACTTCTTCTTCTTCTTCTTCTTTCGGCTTTTCCCGTTTAGGGGTCACCACAGTGGATCACCTTGTCTGCACATTGAATGGCAGTGGAGTTTTACGGTGTCGAGTTGCCAGCCCGGCGCCCAACCTTCCACAGAAGGCACACCTAGGGCCAATTTAGAGTGTCCAATCCACCTGCAGCATGACATTGGGATGTGGGAGGAAACCGGAGCACCCGGAGGAAACCCACGCGACCACAGGGAAGACATGCAGACTCCGCACAGAAGGCACCCCAGCCGAGGATCGAACCGGAGAACCTCTTGCTGTGATGCGGCAATGCTAAGCACTGCACCCCCGTGGCCACCCAGACTATCCATGTGCAACTAACTGTGGGTAAAACTGCCTTCCAGTTTATAGCCTGCTACAGACCACCCTCCCAAACACAGGAACCCCACTTGGCCTTCCTGAGAATACTGGAAAATATGAAGGTCTCTCCAAACACCATTATATTGGGCGACTTCAACTACCCAAACACAGACTGGGAGCATTACTGTAGCTCCAACACCCTCGCCCAAAGGTTCCTAGAATTTATAAACTCAAATGCTATGGAACAACTTGTTACTACTCCCACAAGAGGGGAAAACATACTGGACCTGATCATCACCAACATGGGGACACTATGCTCCAGACCAGAAGTGTATCCCTCACTGGTAAGATCAGACCATAAACTAATCTCACTGGATATTCACATCCCGACCCCACCCCTGCCCAGAAAACCACAGTGAAAAACTTCTCTAAAGCAAATTTCACATGCCTCAAAACCGAGGCGAAATCCTTCAAAGCCCCCGGGCCTGTGGAAAATACTGCCCAGACCGCAGAATCCTTTATAAACGCATTCTATGAACACCTTCAGGAATGCATGGATCATGCAATCCCAAATAAAACCAAGACCCAATCCTCCAAAGGCAGACGTCCTGTCTGGTGGACCCCAGCCATAAACAAACTATACAATAGAAGGAGGAAGCTACTACATGATAGAGCAAAATCCCAAAAAAGGGAAGGCATCTCTGATCAGTATTAGCAAAAAACTACGGGCACTCATAAAATCGTCTAAGGCCAGCTTCGAGAGAAAAATTGCACAGGACACTAAGGATAATCACAAGGCTTTCTTTAGTTATGTTAGGAACCTGGGTGGGAATTCCCAGATATGCTCAGAATTAGTCCAAAATGACAAAAAATACACCGGGCCCACAGACATTGCCAACATCCTAGCTGACAGGTTCAGTGCAAACTTCTCCCCCCTCTCCCCACCAAAAGGGCAAATATCTATCCCAACAGAGTGCTGCCTCTCTGACATCTCAGATGCTCAGGTAAGAGCCTCCCTCTCCAAAGCAAAAAACACAGCATCAATGGGTCCAGATGGTGTCCCGGGCTGCGTCCTACATGAACTCCAAGAAGAGCTAAACCCAAACATAAAACTACTGTTCAATCTTAGCCTTACTACAGGATATGTACCCAAAGAGTGGCGTACAGCAACAGTGGTCCCTCTCCACAAAGGTGGTGCCTCAACGGATCCTGGAAACTATCGCGCCATAAGCCTGACTAGCATGGTCTGCAAAGCTATGGAAAGGATTATCATGGACCTCATAAATAAAGATATTGGGGACCTACAGACACTGGATCCTACCCAGTTTGGCTTTGTTAAGGGCAGATCCTGCCTCTTAAACCTGGTCGATTTCTTTGAAACAGTCACCAAGGCCATTGACAAGGGAAGGTGGTCCACACAGCCTACCTGGACCTCGCAAAAGCCTTCGATACAATACCCCACTCGGGCATTATAGATAAGCTCACCAGCTTAAATATAAACCCCTATGTCACTAGATGGGTTGCAAACTGGCTCAAGGACAGAACCCACATGGTTAGAATTGCTGGAGCCATGTCAGACTCCAAACCAGTTACAAGTGGCGTCCCACAAGGCTCAGTCCTGGGACCTCTCTTGTTCGGTATATATTTCTTGGTGGTACAGGCCAACACGGAAGGACTGTGGCTGACCAAGTTCGCAGATGACTGCAAACTGGGAGCCATAATCAACTCTCCAGCCGACACAAGCATCCTCCAAAAGGGCCTCATAGAAACAGACAACTGGTGCCAGAGTCATGGCCTCAAGCTAAACGCCAAAAGTGTATAGTCATCCCTTTGGCAAAAACAAAGTGCCCACAAATTACCACATAGGTGGTAATCCATTAAGTACAGAAGAAGTCATTAGGGACCTGGGGACCCAAGTTGATAGCAATCTGTCATTTGACAACCACGTGGCCAAAGTGGTTAGAAAAACATTTTATATAGCCTACCTAATCATGAAGGGATTCACATCTAGATCAGGGGAGGTCATCGCCTCTTTACTCATCCCTCATCAGGCCCATAATTGAGTACAATGCCCCTTTTGGGATGTACTTTACCAGACACCTGCAGCAACTGGAAAGACCCCAAAAGTACCTCACCAAGAGGATCAAAGGGCTCAAACAGATGCCATATGCTGCCCGGTTAAAGAAACTCCAGCTCTACTCAGTGGCATACCGCCTGCTCAGAGGCGATCTGTGCCTGACGATAAAGCCATGTCCAACCCGGAATTAATGGACATGCTGCACCTCAGAAAATCCAAATCCCATCGAGCTACGTGCTCGAGACTTGAACCTCAGCACTGAAATAAATAGGACATGCTGGAGGGACAGATTCATAACCCAGAGGCTCCCTTCACTCTGGAATAAAATCCCAGTCCAGGTTAGGCAGAGTCCCACATTGACTCTCTTCAAGAGGAATCTTGATGAGTGGATGGGAGATTGTAGGTTTACCCCGGCTATCACTTCTGTGTCACTGTTAGACAGAGGCACAGTATACTAACATCAAAAAAAGGCATAGCAAAATTAATTTAAAATGGGTGGCGAAAGCCAAACACACTCTCGCTAGGCTTATAAATGCCCTAGGGCAGATAGCCTAGTATGAACCTATGAACCTATAAAGGCATTAAGCTATCTGATAACTGAAAGTTTGACAAATGGTTATGCTCAAATAGTGAATGAGATAACTAGAGGAACTAAAACACCAGAAAGGTAATGCAAGCAGCCAGCATCCAAGAATTCACTACATTGTATCCTTGTAAAACACTTTATTACAATCGGACACACATACAAACATAGCTTTAGCTCTTTCATTCATTCCAAAGAAACCAGGACTTCATCAGAATAATAAACTCCATGAATCCCTCCCTTTGTATACACAACCTTTGTGCAAATTAATACTCAAACAATTAGTGATGATAAAATTAGTCTAATGAAGAGGAGTGCTTTTAAAGAAACAACTTCAACAGCTCAATATAAAGTTCATTATTAAAAAAATAAATAAAATAAGGGTTTATAATAAATTATAATAATGAATTATTTTAATGAGCAGGCCAGTTCTTATGGTATTAGTAACTCTGGCTGCAATAATTTTAATCATCAGGCTGGCATTTCTGAATTTTAACTTTTAGCATTTTATTGAGAAAACTTTTGATTTTACCTCTGGTTTGACTTTAAATCAAGAACAGACTAACATTTGTACTGACCGAAACGTTGGTCATTCGCTCAAACATTTGATATATCTTCTTGAAAAGAAACTGGTTAAAATTAAAACCTTACAAACAAACAATAGTTATCTAAGCATGTGTTTGGAGTTAAAAATTGTCCCTCAGAGACCCCATGTTTTTAAATTTCCCTTTGGTCTTGATTCTGATGATGCTATGTATAGTGAGTATATACAAATGTTTGATCACCACAACTTCAAAATGATGGAAAGGATTATAAAGTTTAATGAAGCTAATATATATTCATTGCTTAATGAGGTTGATAAACTGAATGCTTACATTAAGAATGATTTAATTTTCAAACAATGGAAAAGATTTTATATGAAACATGTATTAAATGTTGAAAATAATTGTTTTAATATTTTTAAAAGGAAACAAAAGAGTTGGACAAAGGTGTTAAACTGTATGCTAATCAGCAAGCCTACCCAATTAAGAATAATGTTTTTAAAAATGGTAAACTGGAGTGCATTTTAATGCTGGTGGTAGTAATAATGCTTTTCCACACAATATAGGTGGATCAGGTTCATATAATAGACAGGAAACAGGAAACCACAAGGATCCCCCCAGAAGTTGCGAGAGGCCAGGTCCCTGGAACAAACGATATCAGGCTCAGGACAGAGCCCGTATCAAAATCATTCTGGGTCCTGCAAGGATAGGGGAGGAGGTGGAATCCCTGATTACTGATTTGAATGGGACTGTATCCCCCTGTAAGGGATTTCATATTTTCAATTATACCAGCAGAACCATCCCTAAGGAACATTTATCCCTTTTTCAGAAAGGTTTAAAATGTGTTCTCTCTAGAAACTTTGATGCTGTAGATTCCCTGGTTAAAGCAACATTTTTTATTAGGAAATTCAATTTGGCTGTCTTTTTTAATGAACGAGAGGTGGGACAAATGGAAAGGTGAAAGAAAAAGGTTTGGGAAAAAGAAAAGTGTTTTTAATCCTCCATTACATCCAATTTTGAACATGTTTGAGAAAGCAATCATAGAAGATATTCACAATTTCAGATGAAACATAAAAACAAGTATTTAAATCATACCAACCTTAACAAAAATGAGAGAGAATTATTTGAATTATTAAGAAAAAAACAAAACTAGTTTTATTATGAAGCCAGATAAGGGTGGGAGCACTGTTTTACTTGATTCACTAGATTATTCTAGTGTAATGTCCGCTTTTCTAAATGATATTGAAACTTATTCTGCTGTGTCTATTACTAAGGTGAATTGTTTATCAAAGGATTGAGTCATATTTGGAAGAATTTTTGTTAGACCAAAGAATTACATTAGACACTTATAAAGAGTTAAAAGTAGAGAAACCTGTTGTCCTCACCATATTTGGAATTTCCAAGATGCATAACAATTTAAAAAAAAAAAACCCTTCAGACCTATCATAGCAGTCCAGGGATCAAAAACTCACCCTAGTGGGGTTTGTATTGACTGGTGGTTAAAACCACTTTAACAAGCTGTGCCCTATTTGACTACTGATTCCTAGAATTTTTTAAGAAGATTAAAGAAAGAACTTGGGCTAGTGATTTGATATTTCTAACCATTGATATGGTAGATATTTTCACAGTTATTCCTAGTGAAGAAGGCTTGGAACATTTTTATAATAGTATGGTAGAGTATTCAACCTTTTCCATTGATAAGATAAATTTGATGTCCTTGGTTCTCAATGACAATTATATATATATTTTTTTTAAAGGGGAGCTTTTTAAACAAAACAAGGGAGTGGCTAATGTGGCCTCTTGTGCACCTATATATGCCAACTTGGTTTTACATGATTGCAAAATGAATTTTGTCTTTAGTTCCGAATACCTTGGGAATATCAAGTTATATGTCAGGTTTTTGGATGATATCTTTATATTTCTTTAAAAGTGCTCCTATTCATTAGACTAATTTTCTAATCACTAATTGTTTAATGAGTATTAATTTGTGCAAGGTTTGTATAAATAAATGAAGGGATTCACAGATTTTATTTTTCTGATGAAGTCCTGGTTTCTTTAGGATGAAAACGCTAAAGCTGTGTTATTATGTGTGTCAGATTGTAACAAAGTGTTTTACAAGGGAGACAATGTAGTATATTCTTGGATCCTAGCTGCTTGTATTACCTTTTTGGTGTTTTAGTTGTTTTCGTGACACTCAACTAAAGGAACTAACTTACTGGATGCTGCTTTCATAGGTTCATAGGTTCATACTAGGCTATCTGCCCTGGGGCAATTATAAGCCTAGCCCGATTCTGTAAGGCTTACGCCACCCCTTGATTTGAGTATACTGTGCCCTTTTTAAGGTTTAGTTTACTGTGCCTCTGTCTAATAGTGACATGGGAGTAATCCCTGGGACAAACCTACGATCCCCATCCACTTATCGAGATTCTTCTTGAAGAGATTCAGTGAGGTGCTCTGCCTCACATGAACTGGAATTCTATTCCAGAGCGAAGGGAGCCTCTGGGTTATGAACCTGTCCCTCCAGCAAGTTCTATTTATTTCTGTGCTGAGGTTCAAGTCCCTCGAGCATGTGGCTCTAAGGGATTTAGATTTACTGAGGTGGAGCATGTCCATTAATTCTGGATTTGACACAGCTTTGTATGTCAATTGTCAGGCATAGATCGCCCCAAAGAAGGCGGTATGCAACTGAGTAGAGCTGGAGTTTTTTTAACCGAGCAGCATATGGCATCTGTTTGAGACCCTTGATCCTCTTGGTGAGATACTTTTGGGGTCTTTCTAATTGCTGCAGGTGTCGGGTAAGGTACATCCCAAAATGGGCATTGTATTCTATGATGGGCCTGATGAGGGATGAATAAAGGGGCACGATTACCTCTCTTGATCTAGATGTGAAACCCTTCGTGATGAGGTGGGCTATGTAGAAGGTCTTTCTAACCACTTTGGCAATGTGGTTTTCAAAGGAGAGATTGCTATCAACTTGGGTCCCCAGGTCCCTAATAACTTTCTCTGTACTTAATGGGTTTCCGCCTATGTGGTAATTTGTGGGCACATTGTTTTGCCAAAGGGTATGTCTATACATTTTTGGCATTTAGCTTTAAACCATGGCACTGGCACCAGTTATCTGTCTCTGTGAGACCTTTTGAAGGATGTTTGTGTCAGCTGGAGAGTTGATTATGGTGCCCAGTTTGCAGTCGCTCTAACTTGGTGAGCCATAGTCCTCCCACATTTGCCTGTACCTTGGAAAAGTATATACCGAACAAGAGTGGTCCCAGGACAGAACCCTGTGGGATGCCACTTGTGACCGGTTTCGAGTCTGACATGGCTCCAGCAACTCTCACATTGTGGGTTCTGTCTTTGAGCCAGTTTGCACCCATCTTGTGACATAGGGTTTATATTTAAGCTGGATAGCTTATCTATGATGCCCGAGTGGGGTATTGTGTCAAATGCCTTTGCAAGGTCCAGATAGGCTGTGTGGACTACCTTCCCTTCATCTATGGCTTTGGTGACTGTTTCAAAGAAGTCAACCAGGTTCAAAGGCAGGATCTGCTCTTGACAAAGCAGAACTGGGTAGGATCTAGTGTCTGTAGGTCCCCAATGTCTTTGTTTATGAGCTCCATGATGATCCTCTCCATAGCCTTGCAGACTAAGCTAGTCAGGCTTATGGGCGATAGTTTCCAGGGTCCGTAGAGGCTCCACCTTTGTGGAGTGGGACCACTGTTGCTGTACGCCATTCTGTGGGCACATATCCTGTAGTGAGGCTGAGATTGTATAGCTGTTTTATTTGAGGGATTAGTTCCTGTTGTAGTTCATGTAGGACGCAACCTGGGATGCCACCTGGTCCCATGGAAGCAGTGTTTTTTGCTTTGGAGAGGGCAGCCTTCACCTGAGCATCTGAGATGTTTGGGAGGCAGCCCTCTGCCGGGATAGACACTTGCTCTTTTGGGGGGGAGAAATTAAATCGGGATGGTTGTAACACAGATCCAGAGTTGGAAAGCACTATCCATTTAACATAATCTTCAAGGATATTTTCACACAACCAAAGTCGGTTAGTGAAATAGTAAAAAAAAAAATATCAATTGGACTTTGAGTCAATTAAGAAAGCTACTGAAACTTGAGACTGGTATGCTGGTTTTGAAAATAAAGAAATAAGTGAAAACTGGGATTTTGTTTTTAGAATTTTGTTAATATTTGACAGAATATCATGTCTCATTTGGAGTAGAAACACCCTGTAAGGGTGACAGACATCCCTGGTGGAGTTTGAAGTTATCTAATCTAAGAAAGAAAAATAAAAGTTTGTGGAAAAGATACAAAAATCCCCCTTTGATTTCAAATAGGAACAATTACAATGCATTCAGAAAAATGTACCTTATGACTTTTAGAGTACAATATAATTATGAGGTATACTTAACAGCTAATCTAAAGGATAATAACAAATGTTTATTTAAACACTTAAGACACGATAGTCTAGATGATTCTTGCAGCATGGTGTTGAAATATGGGTCTCACGCAATGAACTTATTTGCAGATGGTTTGTTTAGTAATTGCTATCATGGGATTTTGGGAAATGATTTACCCAAATTAGTTAGAGGCACTTGTCCCAGTATGAATGAAGAAATGGTAAAGGAAGCCCTATCTAAGATAAATCAAAATTCAACAGCTCGAACTGTAGAAGGAAGCTATAATAGTTCTAACTTTGAAAAGTCAACCAGGACATATGGTAGAGAATTGTTGACTTATATGTTTGATTTGCATATTGCATAAGTGCTTTGAGAGGACACTGTGGCTTTCCTGAAAACAAGTTCAGGACTTTAGCTCCGATATATATCAACATGGAACCCTTTCAGGGAGACCGTGTGTCACTAATATAAGTTTTTATGAGCAGATTGTTAGCTCATTGGACAATTCACTAGTCACTGATGTTATATTTTTGGATCTTGCTAAGTCTTTTGACTCCACCCCCCATGAAACAATTATAAGGACTTTAATGAGAACTGATAGCTCAGGCTATGTAGCTAAATGGGTATCTAAATGGCTGTTGGGTAGAACCTACAGCATGAGAATTAAAAACACCTACTCCTAGTTTAGACTGATGGACAGGGCAGTGCCTCAGGGTTCAGTCTTGGGGCCACTATTATTAGGTCTAATGATGTCAGAATGTCCAAAATCTAACTCTGTATGGTTAAATACGTTCTCAAATGATATTAAGATAGGGTGGGCAGGAACTAATACTAGTGTTTGGTATCTTTTGCAGCCTTACTTGGATAACCTATATGAATGGATAACAAAGCAAAAGATATGAGATTTAACAACAGAAAACATACCATTTTTCATTTGGGGCATAATAATAATCAATGTCCTCATGCCCTGAAAAATCAGATATATATAGCTATGTCAAGAATCTCAATGGCAACACTCAGATCTGCTCTGAGTTACAGCACAATGGCACTAAATATATAGAACCAACTGTTATTGCCAACATCCTTGCAGATAGGTTCAGTACTAACTTTACCCCTCTCTCATCCCCTAAAGGGCCCATCTCTATACCAGAAGAATGCAAAGTACCTGTAATCACGGCTGCACAGGTAAAAAACACACTCTCCAAAGCCAAGAACACAGCATCCATGGGGCCTGACAACATCCCAGGCTGCGTTCTACATGAAATACAGAATGAACTGGCACCCCACCTAAGTACCATGTTCAATCATAGTCTCATCTCAGGCTTTGTGGCCACTGAATGGCACACAGCAACAGTTATCCCACTCCACAAAAGGGGAGCCACCACAGATCCCGGGAACTACCACCCCATTAGCCTGCCGAGCCTGGTCTGCAAGGCTATGGAGTGTATCATCATGGAACTTAAAAACAATGACATTGGTAAACTCCAAACTCTGGACCCTACCCAGTTTGGGTTTGTAAAAGGCAGATCATGTCTCCTAAACCTGATAGACTTCTTTGAAGCAGTACTAAAGCAGTAGATGAGGGTAAGGTGGTTCACACAGCCTATCTAGATCTCACCAAGGCTTTCAACATTATCCCCTACTCTGGAATTATAGACAAACTCACTAAACTAGGTATAAATCCCTATGTCACAAGATGGGTTGCCAACCGGCTCACTGACAGAACCCACATTGTGAAAGTAGCAGACTCTAAATCCAACTTCACACCAGTGACAAGTGGAGTACCACAGGGTTCAGTCCTAGGTCCTCTCCTGTTTGGTATCTACTTCTCTGAAGTACAGGCTAACACAGAAGGTATTTGGCTAACAAAGTTCACAGATGACTGCAAACTAGGAGCCATAATCAAAACTCCTAACGATGTGGACATCCTACAAAACGGCCTCACTGAAACAGATGCCTGGTGTCAAAGCCATGGCCTCAAGCTCAATGCCAAAAAGTGCATTGTCATCCTTTTTGTTAAAAACTCTGTACCCATGAACTACCACATAGGCGGTAGTCTACTTCACACTGAAAATGTGATAAGAGCCCTTGGGACACAGGTGGACAGTAGTCTCTCCTTTGATAACGACATCGCCACAGTAGTCAGGAAATCCTTCTACGTGGCACACCATCACAAAAGGGTTTCTCATCCAGGAAAAAAAGGTCATTCTTCCCCTCTACTCATCACTCATTAGACCCATTATAGAGCACAACACCCCTTTTGGTATGTACCTCACAAAACATCTACAACAACTGGAAAGGCCATAGAAATACCTCACATAAAGGATTACCAGCCTCAAACAGATGCCCTACACAGACTCAAAAACCTCCAGCTTTACTATGTCGCATATCGCCTACTCAGAGGCGATCTCTGCCTAACATACAAAGCTATGTCAAACCCAGAGCTGTTGGACATGCTTCACGTAAAGAAATCCCAATCCCTCCAAGCTACACGTTCTAGGGACCTAAACCTTGTCACCACAATAAACAGAACATGCTGGAGGGCTAGCTTCCTGTCCCAGAGACTTCCCATACTCTGGAACAAACTACCTATCTATATCAAACAAAGCTCTTCATTAGCACTCTTCAAGAAAAATCTTGATGATTGAATGGGAGATAGGAAATTCACCCCAGGGATCACTTCTGTGGCTCTGCTTGACAGGGGCACAGGAAAATAATTTTCTTGGGTGGCAAAAGCCAGGGTACCATTTGGCTAGGCTTATATAGGCCCTGGGGCCAATAGCTTAGTACCTACCTATGAACCTATATGTTTCTCTTCTGAGGTAATGAGAAATCTAGATATCATGGTACAGAGAAATCTTAACTTTGAAGTTAACATGATAAATGTTATTAGGAAATGTTATGGTCTTATGAGTAATGTCCATTGATGTTTCTCAAGCAGAGATAGTTGGGTGTTACTAAAGATCTATTTAACAAGTATAAGACCTATTATTGAATATGGTGGGGGGGGATTATGTGCATTAAATATTTCCCAATTAAAGAAATTATAATGGAATCAGAAAACCTTTATCAGACAGACAGTTAGCTGTTATAACTTATCCTATAAAGAAAGACTTATATACTTGTCTTTGGCTTCTTTGGCTTACCTGTTTCTAAGAGGTGACATTATTATGATATATAGATACCTCAATGACAAATTATTGGCTGCCATTTTAGATACTGAATTGGTACAAGGAATAACAATTTAGATGTAAGAATTCCTGTTTCAAATTTGAAGTTAAATATATCTTTATTTCATATTAGGGCAGGAAGGATGTGGAATTCATTACTTGGACATGTAAGATTGGCAAATGATTATCAATATTTAAATGGGTATTAGATAACTGGTTTTCTAAAATTCTATATTCTCCAGTGATGTCTATTAGGCAAACTTCAAACTGGCCAATGTAGGCCCTAAGTTTGTTCATTTTATTCACTGAACCTTTAGACCATTGGAGTCTTATCCTTTCCAAACAGTTCTGCTGAGACATACTGATCTGTCAGTGAAGCTCTTTCGTGGGGAGGACAAGTCAGGTCCAGTCTGTGCCTAAGGCTAACCATATCCAGAACTCACTGGTCCTTTGTGATGGCTCTCCAACCCAGGAAAAAGTGGAAGAAATATCTATAATGAATAATATCAGAATGTGGTTAAGACTACTTCTGGATATCTGGAAGGGTCATCCCCTAAAATGGTTTGGCTGTCACTTTATTCTTGAGTAATAAGGAAACCTCTTCCTATTTTGAGGTTGGTAAGGCTTGGAAGATGAAGGACTAGAGGAAAAGGGAGAGGGGCAGTGGGATGACAGACCCTCCACAAAGGTGAGATACTTTTCCTTTTATGGGCATCAGTTATGTGTTGAGTGACCAGGATAAATAGCACTTTCCCTAAAATGGGCATCCTGGAATTTGGTCTTGAGCTCCTACTCCAGGAAGGACAGTCTCAAACTGCCATCCCGCAAAGCCATACACTATGTCAGTGATACTGGTCAAAAGATAAACATGATGAAATTACCATATACTATGTGAAAGTCCACATTCTTAGACATTTTAAAAATGTTTACAATGTTCTCCTTAAATCCAAACTCAGGGAGGTGATCTGGCATTGCCAGGCCCTGACTTGTGAGACAGAATTGGAGCTTAGATTAATGAGATGAATAGTCTTCAACACGGCAGAGTACAGTCTTATACAACATTTGTCAAGGGCTTTGGACTCTTTATTAGGCAGCAGAGTGGTAAAGCACTGTGGTGTCTGTGACAGGTCTATATTATTTCATCGAACGGCCACATTATTGAATGGCATTTTCATCAGAAATACCATACATCGAACCACCCATATGAGGGGCTGTGCTCTCCACATCCCCAGCTAATTTTATATTAATTCATGTATTTATGTATCTATTAATTCATTATTTTATTCATTATTTGCTAGGATTATTCATCTGGGCATAATTTGCCCCTTTTCAGTGGACGCCTGGTGAGAAAAGCACCAAGTATAGTACATGCACAAAAGATACAAAAAGCAAATAAACAAAATTACAATAACTTTAAGCAATTTATCAGAAGGAATACAAACAGAACACACAGTGAAACAAACAGAGTTTTAGAAAACAGAACAGTACATATCAATACTTTTTTGTAACTTGTTAATAATCTAATATATGAGTACAACAATGATTCAAAACAAAGTGGAAATAAATAAATGAGAAAGTCATTTGTAAACATATGCTTTGAGATTTAAGGAAAAAAGTATACAAGCAATGTGTTGGTGCAAGTGATAGTTATACAGCAGTATGAAGGAGGAGCAGGGTGAAAAGACAAGGTAACAGCAGTGGAAACAGGTGGAGGTGCAGGCACAGAAAGTGGTTGGATCATACATGGGGTGTTTTAGAAGGTTAAAACAGAAGACTAGTAGAGAAGTTCACTGGGAGGAAGGTGCAGTAATTTTGAGTAATAAGATGTAGGATTGTTATCGTAAAGAATGGCTGTAAGGTATGAAGTTATGTCATGTGGCTGGATAGTGGGAGAAAAAGAAAGGATATCATGTGAGAGGAGATGAGAGAAGAGGGAAGAGAAAAAGGAAATTAATGAGATGGAAGATGTTGGAAGGGGACTGAACAGTACAATAAAAATAGGGGGGATGTAGAAATGGTAAAGAAAAAGGAGAGGAAATAAATGGTTTAAGGAGAAATGTTGGAACTTAAAACAGAGCAACTGGCTTCATGGAAACAGAGCAGCCACAGTCTGTGTGCACACAGGGTGCTGAACATCAGTGCTAATAACTGACTCTATGAAGGAGTTATCAAAGGTTTTCTTAGGCTTCATTTTCAGATAGTCTACTAGGTGTTTATGGGGGGATAGAATGAGGCTGGAGGTCAGTCATAGGTTCACAGGAGGTTATAGCCCTATAGCCCTTATCAAGCCTAGCCATATTTATCACAAGTTGCCCCAGTTGTCAGTTGTTAGGGTGAGTAAGGTTCACAGAGGGAAGGATCTATGGTAGTTAAAACCAACTTCCTCTGTTCAGGAGGGACATTCCAGGAATGAATTTGCGGTCATCCATCCATTCATTGATCTAGGTTATGTTAGAAGAGGGTCAGGGAGGGATTCTGTTTAATGTTAATTGTAAGCTTGTTCCAGAGAAGTGTAGTGTCTAGGAGATGTATATACCTCTCCAGCATGACCTGTTCATGTCAGAGGCTAGGTTAACATCCCTAGAGTGAGTAACCCTTATGCAGTTTGATTTATGAATGTGTAGCATTTCCATCACGGCCGGCTCAGAGATTGCCCTGTAAGCCAGGCACAGGTCACCCTTACCAACCTATAGGAGACAGAATACAGTGACAAGGCTTTCAGTCTTTCCATGTAAGACTTGTTTTGTGTACCCTGTAATTTCTTGGTG
The DNA here is from genome assembly GCF_019279795.1 of Protopterus annectens. Lineage (NCBI taxonomy): Eukaryota > Metazoa > Chordata > Ceratodontiformes > Protopteridae > Protopterus > Protopterus annectens. Next base: position 424,684,261 of record NC_056748.1, on the reverse strand, counting down.
AGAAAAATTTGTGGTCTCTCCAATTGTATCAGGTGGCTAGTGAGGTATATGCAAGAGGGAGCATTGTGCTCAATTATTAGTCTGATGAGGGCTGCCTATAATGGAATTATAACATCCTTAAATTTAGATGTGATACCTTTACTTATAAGAAGTGCCACACATTAGGATTTCTTTGCTACTGTGGATACGTGGTGGTCAAAGTTTAGATTGCTATCAACCTGAGTACTCAGATCACATACCACTGGGTCTACACTTAGTGGGGTGTTCCTTATAAGACTGAACACTTTTCTGAATGAAGAGCCATTTTGAGGAATGGCAGATGAATGGACTCATTATTCTTGGTCATATTAGAGACAATGGCCTCCAGATGCTGTGATTCTACAGAGCAGTCTGAGTAGGATGGAGTTCTTCACCCTCTTGTACTAACAGATTTGAGCTCATGCATGGTGTCATGAAAAGACAAGTGTGTGACTTATTTACTCTGGGTAAGAGGTTTCTGGTAACCAGCATATCATTATGTCAACCACAAGTTGGGTGTGGGGAATGAGTGCTGCATTAGGCATGGGCCTGGCTTCAAAAAATATTCCTACAAGGGGCTGTTCTCACACCTGCAACTCAAGGTCCCACCAGACAATGAGCATATGTTTGAGGTCTAGGCTTTGAGCCATGGAGTCCAACATGGATAAACCCAATATACTTCTATTGTATTTATTTACTTTGATTTTGTTTACTGGGTTTGTCTAACTGTGTTTAGTTAAAATACTATTTTCAACAGAGGCCCAGGGAGAAAAGGTCCAACACATTACAAACATTTTTAAACAGACATTCAGAAATATACATGAACAGATATTAAGCAATACACATTAACAATTATGCATACATTTGCTAATTAAATTACATTCACATGAAATGAAGGCAACTATTACAGTGTAAAAGGTACTTATGCATTAGTAGAGGTTGAACACTGAGCATTTGAAGAGGTATATTAGTGGGCTTGTCAAACAGATAACAGATCATGTGAATAGTGCTTAAAAATGGAAGTGAGGGAAGAAATCAGGTAGGGCAGAAAATGTTAATATAGTTAACAGGTGGGGTATAAAGCAGGTTCACAGATAATTAAATATATGGTTATCAAAAGGGTTATATTAGAATTATAGAGGTGAAGGGTGAGCAATGTTACGAAACTATGTTTATGGCTGGGAGATGCAAGTAAAACTATTTAGGTATTGCTGAAAACTGGTTCTAGAGCAAAGGATTCTGAATGAAGATAAACGGTTTAATAACATGACAAGCTGAAGATAACAGTGTCACTTATCCTGGAGATACACAGGAGCAGATCCATTTATTTGATAGGTAAAGTTTTAGTTGTACTTTAAATGAATTTGCATACTGAATGAATTTTAGTGATAGTGAGATAAAGTTCTGCAGTTTAGCTAAACTATTTGAATACAGAGAATAACCTGCAGTATTAGATGATTGGTTATAGTGATTATTTTTCTCTAGAGCATAAGTTTCTATTGGGGGAATAGTGCTGCATTAAGCTGTTAAGGGCTGGACAATTTTTAAGCTTATAGAGAAGTATTGTAGTTAGCTGAGAAAGAGCTAGGTGATATGGTATTTCTAAAGAGTTTAATTCTCTAAGGGTTACAAATGTGGCTATTATAACATTGCTTGTGTGTAGACAGGTCTGAAAACTGAAGATTAGTGAAGACTGGGGCAGCACAGAGGAGAAATGGCAGCAAGAAAGTAGATGCCATATGTCTTCAGGCAATGTCACTGAGGTAGGTTTTTACTCTGTAAAACATACCTACTTAGTTTTGATGTTTTTTAACCATGTATGATACGTGGTGGTCAAATTACAACTGGCCATTTATGATGATGCCCAGTAATATTGTGTGGTTTACTTGTTCTGTAGTGGTGTTGTTGGCAAAAACAACAGTGGCCAGTGTTGTTTTGTTAGAAATGTATTTTGGGGTAAAGAGCAGTAATTTAGGATTTTTTTAGGGTTTAGTAGTCGTTATGAATTATTTAACCATGTTTCAATTGATAAGGAGGAAGGATTGTAAGGTCTTGCAGTTTAGAGAGAGAGAGTTGGTAGAACAGATTAGGGTTCAGCCACCAGTGCACTGAACTGGAATTGCATTTCTTTTTATCAGTGTAGAGGTCATTGATGAATATGTTGAAAATGATGGGGTCTGGTGTATATTCCTGTGGGATATCAATACTTACTGGCAAGATGGTGGAATTTTTTTTCTGTTTCATTGCTTGTGCTCTGAAGCTTCCTATGGAACTATTGCAATAAAGAGTTAGGGATGAGAGTTTATGCAAGAGTTGCTGGTGCAAGACAGTATTAAAAGCTTTTGATAAGTCTAAAAGATGGTGGAGATGAGGCTTTTGGCATTTCAGTGGGTCTCATCTGCATCCAAATAGTGAAGCTTTGCCTAAGGGGGACCTGTGAATACAATCCTATACCCGAGTTTCCTCCAATCCATGAAGAGATGACTTAAAGGATCACTCCCCAGAAAGAGGACACAACCTCCAAATGATCATCTGGGGATGGCAAAACCAGCACCCTGAAGTGCAACCCAAAGTTGGGAGGTGGAGTTGCACTTCACATGATCCCCATCTTCCACCAAGTTAAAAGAATGCACAGGCTTTTTTCCTCACTAGTCAAAGATGAGTTCAGTATTTGCAGTGACTAAGAGACCAACTGGACATGCTTACAGAAAGTCTAGGCTGCAGCCAGTGCTCCAAGGTCTGTCCTTTCTGTGATGCTCAAGTGTATATCTGGGGCTGCAAGGTACTCTCTCCTGAAAATTCAGGTAGGAAAAAATTCCAATGGCTTGGATTTTCTGAGTTTCAAGTAGAGCAAAGAGTTTTTCACTCTGATGTTGTACAGTGGTAGGATTAGGATGTTGACTCTTATGGGTATGCTTCACATTAGGCTACTCTCCAAGATAATAAAACTAATGTTAGAGTATCAAAAAGTTACATTAACACGTAGGAGCAAAGCAATGAAGGGGCATACGAAACCAATGCCAAAAGAAATACCTAAAAGTATACAGTCCAAACAGTCCCAACAGTCCAAACAAGGAAATAGGCAATCCAAATCCACAATGCAACAGATGGTGAAATAAACAAGAGTTTATTAACGTAGGTAAGCGCTTTCGCTTAAATAAGCTTCTTCAGACCTTTACAAACAAGTGTATACTTGACAAGTATATATAGTGGAAAAGGCGCCAAAACCATAGATCTAAAACACGCCCATCTATTTAATTATGAGCTCATCCTGCTATTCATGAAAATAACATTACAATAATATATATTAATAAAAGTATAAACTCAACTAATACTTTTCATTAAAAATGCTGGAAAGTGTAACATTATACATATGTAACTTAGTGAGTCAATATGTTTAAAACCAAGTGTCTTTAAAAAAGCACATTCTTAAATGAAGCAAGGGATAGAAACATGGTGAAAAATCAAAAGTTAACAAATGCTGATTTAAACTCATACGTGAATACATATAGCTGCTTCAGCTGCATAGAAATTTTTTTAATAGTGTAAAGTTCCCATTTGGAAAATATCATTTAAAAACTGTCAACTTATAGTGATAAAATAATTATATTAATAAATACTACAGAAATATCATAGAACAAGGATAAAAATAAAAATCACTTATTCTTTAGCCTTCTCTGCTTCAGGAGGGGTTTCAAGGGTACCTTGCCGTTCAACCCTGGCAATCTGTCCGCCCTGAGTCTAATTATCCATTGTGTTTCCTTGGCTTCAGTGTAATTCAAAATGTCGCCTCTTCTATTTGTTGAATGTGTTTCTTCTAAGATTCTAAACACAAACGAATGATGTGTATCAGTGTCATGGACATGCTTGGCTAAGGCATTCTTAGTGTTGGCAATCCTGATATGATATATGTGTTCTCGAATCCTGTCCCTAAGACAGCGATTCGTTTTGCCCACATAGAATGCCGGACAGAAACTACAGGATGCCAAGTATACCACATTTCTGGTCATACAATTACCATAAGCCTTCATACCAAATTCACCTAATCCTGTGGGGTGTATAAATACTGACTCTCTCGAAATGTAAGAACAAAAGTTGCATGAATTGCAAGGTACTGTATGAAAACACACTACCCCTTGTTTCCTGTTGTCTGACTTGGGGTAACATAGAAGACTTTTCAAATTCTTTTTGTTCTTATAAATAAATTTCGGTCTATCACCAACCATTTCTCTAATCTTGGGGTCGACTGACAGAATATGCCAATGTTTCATATAAATGTCTTTTATCCGACCCACATCCTTGGTGTAATACACTGGGAACTTGATGTCTTGAATGGTTTTATATATTTCCTGAGTAACTCTTTCCTCTTCATTACTTTCATTCACCATGGACTTGTTAGAAAAATATGGTTTAGCCCTTGTATCTCTTAATTTAGGCATTTCCTCTGTGATTAGATGGTAATCACTCTCTCTATAACCTCTCTCATTCAACATCTCCTTTAATCCACTGAAGCAGCTATATGTATTCACGTATGAGTTTAAATCAGCATTTGTTAACTTTTGATTTTTCACCATGTTTCTATCCCTTGCTTCATTTAAGAATGTGCTTTTTTAAAGACACTTGGTTTTAAACATATTGACTCACTAAGTTACATATGTATAATGTTACACTTTCCAGCATTTTTAATGAAAAGTATTAGTTGAGTTTATATTTTTATAAAATATATATTATTGTAATGTTATTTTCATGAATAGCAGGATGAGCTCATAATTAAATAGATGGGCGTGTTTTAGATCTATGGTTTTGGCGCCTTTTCCACTATATATACTTGTCAAGTATACACTTGTTTGTAAAGGTCTGAAGAAGCTTATTTAAGCGAAAGCGCTTACCTACGTTAATAAACTCTTGTTTATTTCACCATCTGTTGCATCGTGGATTTGGATTGCCTATTTCCTTGTTTGGACTGTTGGGACTGTTTGGACTGTATACTTTTAGGTATTTCTTTTGGCATTGGTTTCGTATGCCCCTTCATTGCTTTGCTCCTACGTGTTAATGTAACTTCTGTCAGTCGACCCCAAGATTAGAGAAATGGTTGGTGATAGACCGAAATTTATTTATAAGAACAAAAAGAATTTGAAAAGTCTTCTATGTTACCCCAAGTCAGACAACAGGAAACAAGGGGTAGTGTGTTTTCATACAGTACCTTGCAATTCATGCAACTTTTGTTCTTACATTTCGAGAGAGTCAGTATTTATACACCCCACAGGATTAGGTGAATTTGGTATGAAGGCTTATGGTAATTGTATGACCAGAAATGTGGTATACTTGGCATCCTGTAGTTTCTGTCCGGCATTCTATAAGAAACGAATCGCTGTCTTAGGGACAGGATTCGAGAACACATATATCACATCAGGATTGCCAACACTAAGAATGCCTTAGCCAAGCATGTCCAAGACACTGATATACATCATTCGTTTGTGTTTAGAATTTTAGAAGAAACACATTCAACAAATAGAAGAGGCGATATTTTGAATTACACTGAAGCCAAGGAAACACAGTGGATAATTAGACTCAGGGCGGACAGATTGCCAGGGTTGAACGGCAAGGTACCCTTGAAACCCCTCTTGAAGCAGAGAAGGCTAAAGAATAAGTGATTTTTATTTTTATCCTTGTTCTATGATATTTCTATTGTATTTATTAACATAATTTTTACCATGATAAGTTGATAGTTTTTAAATGATATTTTCCAAATGGGAACTTTACACTATTAAAAAAATTTCTATGCAGCTGAAGCAGCTATATGTATTCACGTATGAGTTTAAATCAGCATTTGTTAATTTTTGATTTTTCACCATGTTTCTATCCCTTGCTTCATTCAAGAATGTGCTTTTTTAAAGACACTTGGTTTTAAACATATTGACTCACTAAGTTACATATGTATAATGTTACACTTTCCAGCATCTTTAATGAAAAGTATTAGTTGAGTTTATACTTTTATAAAATATATATTATTGTAATGTTATTTTTATGAATAGCAGGATGAGCTCATAATTAAATAGATGGGCGTGTTTTAGATCTATGGTTTTGGCGCCTTTTCCACTATATATACTTGTTAAGTATACACTTGTTTGTAAAGGTCTGAAGAAGCTTATTTAAGCGAAAGCGCTTACCTACGTTAATAAACTCTTGTTTATTTTACCATCTGTTGCATCGTGGATTTGGATTGCCTATTTCCTTGTTTGGACTGTTGGGACTGTTTGGACTGTATACTTTTAAGTATTTCTTTTGGCATTGGTTTCGTATGCCCCTTCATTGCTTTGCTCCTACGTGTTAATGTAACTTTTTGTTATTCCTACGGCTGTGGTTCACCAAGGAGCATTAACTTTTGGCGGAGGATACCATTTTTATTTATAATGTTAGAGTATGTCTTGGCTACTAACCTAATGGCCACACAGATGCTTAGATAGCTTATAAGGCAATGAATGCAGAAACCTGTCTCCAAGGATAGCAGGATCAAGATCCATATTGGGCAAGGAGGAAAATAAACAAACAAACAGATAGAGAAATAAATCAATAAATAAATAAATAAATAAATAAATAAATAAATAAATAAATAAAGAAGAACTGCAGAGTACATAGAATGGGTTCATAGATGTGTACTTGGCTAATGGCTCCTGGGGCCTTTACAAGCCTAGCCATAGGATTACCCTGGCATAGTGCCACATGACCTTAGTTCCCAGTGCCTCTGTCGAGTAGAGCCACTTGAGTGATTCCCAGGGTGAATTTTCTGTTTCCCATCCACTCATCAAGATTTCACTTGAAGAGGGTCAGCAAGGTGCTCTGCTTTACATGTATGGGAAGTCTGTTCCATTGCATGGGCAGTCTCTGGCTTATGAACCTGTCCCTCCAGCATGTTCTGTTAATTGTGGTAATGAGGTTGAGGTCTCTGGAGTATATGTGGTGTGGAGGGATTGGAATTTCTTTAGATGTAGCATTTCTAACAGAGATGGATCAGACATGGCTTTGTAAGTTCAAGCAGAGATCACCTCTAAGTAGGAGATATGAGACAGAGAATAGTTGGAGTTTTTTGAGTCTTTTCATATAGGACAAGAGTTTAAGGATTAGGATCCTCTTTGTGAGGTACTTTTGTGACCTCTCCAGTTGTTTCAGGTGTCTAGTGAGGTACATGCCAAATGGGACATTATAACTCGATGACTGACCTAATGAGGGAAGAGTAGAGGGAGACAATGACCTCTTCCTTCCTGGATGCAAAACCCTTAGTAATGAGATGTGCCACATAGAAGGACTTTCTGACCACAGGGGCAATGTGGTGATCAAAAGATAGGTTGCTGTCAACCTGTGTTCCCAGATCTCTTATAACACCTTCTGTGTTCAGTGGACTACCATCAGTGTGGTAATTCATGGGAATCTGGCTTTTCCCAAAGGGGATGACGAAACATTTTTTTGGCATTGAGCTTAAGGCCATAGTTCTGACACCAGTCGTTGGTCACAGTGAGGCCATTCTGTAGGATGTCAACATCACTTGGGGAGTTAATAGTAGCTCCCAACTGCAACTGTCTGTGAACTTTGTCAGCCAGAGTCCCTTCGTGTTGGCTTGGACTTCAGAGAAGTAGATATCAAACAGGAGAGGACCAGGACCGAACCCTGTGGGACTCCACTCATGACTAATCGGCAGTCTGACTTGGAGTCAGCTACTTTCACACTGTGGGCTCTATCTGTGAGCCGGTTTGTAACCCACCTAGTGATATAGGGGTTGTTGCCAAGCTTAGTGAGTTTTTTTATGATTCCTAAGTGGGGAATGGTATCAAAAGCCTTGGCCAGATCAAGGTAGGCTGTATGAACCACCTTGCCTTCATCCACAGCTCTGGTGACTGACTCAAAGAAGTCAACCAAGTTAAGCAGGCATGATCTACACTTCACAAAGCCAAACTGTGTGGGATCCAGAGTCTGGAGATTCCCTATATCCTTGTTTATTAGGTCCATGATGATGCGTTCCATAGCTTTGCATATCAGACTCGTCAGGCTAATGGGGTGATAGTTGCCAGGGTCTGTAGTCGCGCCTCCATTGTGGAGAGGGATGACTGTAGCAGTGCGCCATTCGGCAGGAACAAAGCCTGAGGTGAGGCTGTGATTGAACAGGACACACAGGTGAGGTGCCAGTTCACTCTGTAGTTCATGTAGAACACAACCAGGGATATTGTCAGGTCCCATAGAAGCTATATTCTTGGCCTTGGATAGTGCTGTTTTAACCTGTGCAGCAGTAATACTGGGTGCCTGGCAATCTACTGGTATTGTGATTGTCTCCAGTGCATACCAAAAACAGGTGCAAGTATTCTCTGGAAATGGGAACCTCAAAGAAATTTGCTGAGATGTGAATGGGTATAAAGCACGTAAACAACCAGCACTCCATCAACGATAGTCCTCAAAGCCAGCCTTCTGTTTCAGAAACCCTATTTTAGCCAGTTTAACAAGAACACATATATTTCAACTGTTCAGAATTTTTCAGAATGTCTAAACTTTTGCCTCATATTTTTGGTCTGTTCCTCACAAAATTTGTGGTTGAACGGCATATCACTGAGGAATGAAGCTGCTAAATATCAACAGACATTTGACTTTCAGACTGCATATCCTTCAGGAACTGTATGATCATCTAAAACTGGTTATTTTAGTAACTTTCTAAGTTTATAAGAGCAATATTTAAAATATGTCCCTGATTTTGAGCCCTTCATTACTTTAGGCTTTGTCCAGAATTCTTGCACTAAATGGTCAAGAGGTATGCTATGGCATCATTTTTGGTTTTTGCACTCAAATGCCTGTATTTTCAAGAAGTTAGTCATCCAATCATTAGTTTGCATTAAGTGTCCTGGTTATAAGCTTCTGAAATTTGAAGGCACCAAGGCAGGAAGAACATTATACAATGACTGGCCATTAATATTCAAAAAGGATCACGTTGATTGGTCAGCCCAACCAGCGTGCCTGTTGTAAATCTGAGAATATACCAATGGAAAAATGTCCTGTTGCCCAGACTTTTTTCCATAAGTATATCTGATAAAAATTTTACTTTTCTTTCTTTTTTTAAATAAATTTACAAAACTGAAGTTCTCAAATGAATGAGGGAGATGACACAGAGTAAAATAAAAGGATAATCAGGTACGTTATGCAAAACTAAAGAAACATACCTGAATATCCTTTTATTTTCTATGTCTCAACTCTCCCGAATGTTAAGTCTCCCTTTTTTTTTCTTAATTAAAAAAAAAAAAAAAGAACAGAGATTTTCCTTTCTCCATTGTTTCATTTATACAGCACTGATGTAAGGCGTAAGTGTGGGAACGCAAGTCCTATACGCATGTGCAGTACATCGGGTGCAGTTATACAAAGACATTATTTAAGAAAAGTATTTTTTTCTTAGATAATATCACTGTATAATACCAATAACCAACTCTGTGGTGTAGTATATTGAAGATTTACCCTTGGTTGGCTTTATTTAATCACTCGGGCTTCACCCACATGGATAAACCTCACCAATCATGGGTAAATCTTCAATATACCACACCAACGTTATTGGCTATTGCTATAGCGTGTATATCATATATTCGAAATTCCAAAATATCGAACACCATAAGTTCGAACTTGGAATTTCGAATTATGATAACATCGAACACTCAAAATAGCAAATTTTTTCCCAGGGAAAAAATTTGCTGTTCCAAGAAACATACACATAACACAAGCACACCAAAATAAATAAACCACACACATACAGTTAACAAAACCCAACCCTACACTAAACCATACATACATACATTCCTAACTATCCATTTACCTTAACCCGCACCCTAACCCTAAGGTCCGTAACTATCACACCACAGTGGAGGAAATAGTGAAGCCATGGAACAGCCCACCAAAATCTTGCCCTAAGTAAGACTTCGATGTTCCGGGGCTTCGATATTTTCATCCTTCAATGTAGTGGGTTCGATATTATAACATTCGATGTTTTACAACTTTGAAGTTATAATATAGACCCATTGCTATATTGTCTAATGCATGTAAGTATGCACTCAAATAAAATTACTAATAAATTGTAACTGGATAACTCAAAAGATCTTTTGTACTTCTCGGCATTTACAATATATCATTCTTTGAAGAGTTGCAGATTCCTGCAGTGTTGGTAGTTTTACAGACTATGGGCCAGATTCAAAGACACACACTCCATGCAGCGTGGGGTCAGAGGACTGTAAAATATATGTAAGAGGACAACACACTGTTAAAACAGAACTGTGTAACTGCTTTAGAAGCTACATACAGTACTCTAAGACAGCAGCTGTTACACAGTAAGGTATCATAACAGCAACGCAGCATGAATAACCTCTACTGACAGCAATAAAGAATCCTGAAGTCTTCTAATGAAACTGGTCTGCAACATATTTAAATTGCTGCCATTGCAGGAGGTCTCATGTGTATATATATATATAAATATACACACACATATATATAGATATAAATACACACACACACACACACACACACACACACACACACACAATTGTACATATTACACCCATAGATGCATGTACCACTTCAAATGTCAACATAGTATGCTGCCAACACTAATACAGTACTGCTGCAGATGTAGGAATTTATCTGCAGTGCTGACATGCTGAGGAGTGCCCTGACATCAGCATAGCCCAATATCTGGCACCGGCATGACAGAACTCCATACTACATGACAATAATCAAACAATCAAAAGCTTCAACAACATGCAATAAACACGTAGTATGCATTAACAAGTAGGGAACACATCCCAGTCTCATGTTTCTGAAGATTGAGGCATATTCATGGATTTTAGTTAGCTCAAATGACCTTCAGTGTATCCTTTCATTCCTCTGAATGCTGCAAATACTGCTATATACTAATATGCTAGGCTGTGTAGGCAAATAAGGAGCTATTATGATTTGAGGTACACGTTACTATACATAGGAAAGCGTTAACAACACATCTCACACATTCTGTAGCTAAAGGGTATGCAATGCTACTGTCTTTGCTCTCTGTCTTAATATTTTTTAACTATCTCAACCCCTTAGTTGCACTGTTAACATGCAGGCCACACAGTTCTGCTGTGCTGTGCAATCTTATGTTACTGTGCTGCACCCATCCATAACACATTACTCACAACTTACATGTAGTGCAGAGAGTGTGGGTGTATTGCGTGATTAAACAGTAATGACAATCCCCTCCCATAGTGCCTTCTGTGCTGTTATATTATGTAGGCACAGTGTTGCACCACTGCACACTTTAATGGTGACCCACCCCAGAGTACAATATGCACTGTCACAACACCAGATGTACAGTGCCATACTATTGTTCACACAGCTTACTTACTAACCCTTTTCTATAGCCTTATGCAATGTATGTTTGTAAGATACACAGACATGTCATGCTGTCTGGCCTGTATGTACAATTGGCCTCCTCCAAACACCTTGTTTGCTACTACCCTGCCATGTGCCTCACATTGTCAAGTTAGCGATGAGTGACGGTGCTAGCTACAGAGTTCAGTGTACACTGCTTTTGTACTGCGTCTCATTCATTGCAGTGCCTCATGTACCCTCAGCATGAGCTGGCAGTTGTTTGTTCAGAAAACGGAACGGGAACGTATTTGTAAATTACATTTCTGTCACCTGCCATCCACACTGCATCTCATCTGCAGTGTGGGTGTGTGTGATCTTGAATCTTTTCTTAGAATGGGAACTAAAAGAATTTACACTAGATCAGTGCTCCATGGATGCACTAAGTCAAAATTCAAAGGCAAATGATTTTTCCTTTATTCAGCCTTTCATGGATCCAGTCAATTCCACATTTCATTCCCTTCAGACCCTCTTGACATTTTTCTACATTTTCTAACTGGAGTGCATTCTTTAAAGCATCCATTTTTCTCTGTGTTCTGTTCCAGTGCTGAGACAGATTCATTACCATTAGCTATAAGGACCTCTAAGTCTGAGAACTGGGACCATACTCTGCTGGCAATATATCATGTTAGTTGCCACATGTCTCTTTACACAGCCAAAGTCTAACAAGGTGGTTCTCTCCTGCTCTCTCTAAATGTTTGGCACTTGAGAAATGCCAAGGTTGAATGTAAACCTTCTGATTACTGACAGAGTATGTTTTATCTTGTCCTTAGTAAATTATGTCCTGAAATATTTAAATCTTGTTGAAGAAGCTCTGTTATCAAAGCCATTTCGGAATACAGAGAATGAGAGCGAAAGAATTTAGCGACAAAAATAGCCCGACAACCAAAAACGACAGCGAGGAACATCATGGTCTGGGCCTAAACAGGTGAAGCAGTAAGAATGAAAATCTCTGTGAGGTATTTGCTTTCCAAAGGCAAGATAATTACTAATTTTTTTCTGACATTGGTTAGAGCAAGAAAAAAGGATCCTCAATAGGGTACTTATCTTTTTGAAGACTTCAGGTATGAAACTCGAAAAATGAAAATTGCAGGGGGTGGTTGACCGGCACTTGCAAACAGCTTTTGCTTTGGGCTCCACTCGGTAAGAAAAGCTGATGTAATGGAGTCGGCTGCATGTTTTATACCCCTCACGACCTGATGTCATGGAAGAAACAACAGCATCCGATGCAGAAATCCCAAGACTCTGGTATTCGGGCCGACTGAGGGCTACCTGCAGGCAGATAACCCAAGTGTGATGACTGCAACAGTGAAACATGAAGAACGTGTGGAAAGATTCATCTTAATGCCTTGTGTTCTTATAGTACAGGAAGCTAAGCAAAGAAAGGCATCATGATAATAATGTGGGATGGATCACATCTGAACAGCAGCCTATCAACAGAATACATTAGCTTAAAATCTCAAACATTAAATTAAAACTATGAGGAAAGAACAGTGCATTTGTTTGTGTCACATTCAGATGTAAACGTCATATTTTTAACGTAACAGTAAATCTATCTCATGGCATGTCGAAGATGTACTTAAATATTCTTACAAAATATCTGGATTTACTGCTATTACAAAAAACATTAGAGTAAGAATTAGCAGGCAACTAGTGAAAGAGGAGGTACTAAGTCTATAAACATTTTACAAGAATGCCATTACAGCTGTTGGGCTTTGAACTGGCAGAAATAGAGAATTCCTCAAATAAATATTAGCACTTTCAGCACTTTCACATTCGGTCAATTCACAGTCAGAAAAAGTTGCGATAGGTCTGGTTTGTGATCACAACAAATGAGAAACAATTTTAAAATTATCCAAAGGAGCACAGAAACATAATGATTTTTACAATGAATAAGGACTCCTACACCTAACAAGTCTTAAAATTCTAAATATATATAAAAAAACAAAACACCAGATAAAGGTTCGGCTCCAAGTACTCGTATACAGACGTAAAAATAATAAAAACGGTGCCAAACCAACATGGTTGTATATAAAAATGCACTTTATTATGGCTAAACACAAAGTAAGCACATTCGCAATATTTAAATCATTTCTTCAGACTACTGCATTGTTGAAAATCAACTAATTTAAAGTTTTAACCATCCAATCTACTTGCATTCTCATTCAACCAATAGCAATTTCTTATGCATAAACAAGCACTTATAACTATATTCTGTCTATCAAGTATCACCATATTGACTCAAAAATACATAAATAAAAAATAAAAACATACACATATTTACAATATACTTTGTACATAAAAACATAATGGGATGTGTTGGAGATAGGTAGCTAAGATCTACAACAGATAGTGTTGTATGATGTAAATTCTCAGAAGGTGTTATTCTAGGCATCTTTCCAAACATAATAAACATTTTATGTAATTTCATTATATAAGACCTAAAGGAATTTGATCAAACTGATCCAGTTTCTCACTGTAACATACTTTTGCCACTGAATCAGAAAGGACAATAGCACTTTGTCAGGCAAAGCTGTCAGGGAGAGATCTGGTATAATTGCTCAGTGGCTGTTACTTCTAAGACCCAAAATCATTCATATTTCCTCACATGTGTAATGATAAATGAGTCAAAGTAAACTGTACTGCAGGGTAAAGAATAAATTAGTGGTAGATGGACATGTAGTTCCATATGTTTTGTGCTAATGGGCATTCCCAAAACTTGCACCCAATATTGGTGCCTCTGTTATACAGCCCATGCAAGCATCCTGTAAACTAGCCTAAGCATAGTACCTCCTGTCAACAAATAAAAGAATCTCTTTTAGTAACTGGGAATATCCCCCAGATTTCTGATATTTTTAACATGCCAGGGTATGTCCTGACTGTACTGGTCGATGTTCAGACTGTTCAGTAAGACTATGGGACGAGCATAGGAAATACAACTACAAATAAGCAGTCAGCAATAAACAAATGAGGTTTGAGTTAAAAGAGGGGGCAATGGGGTATTAGCTGAATTCCAAATAGGAATAAAACAGATCCAGCTTTTACTCTCTGAAGTGCTTACTGGGGATCTTAGGGGTGCATCTTCTTCAGTTTTCAACACTCTTTCTTGGCTTTGTTCATCAGCATAGCCTTCTCTACTATATAACAGTCTCTTATCTCTAACTTTAAGCACAACTACCAAACAGAGATTGTCAAGCTTTCCTGCAAGTTTCCAGTAAGTAAACTGCTACATTTCACTCATGAACAGATCACTGGCTTCACTTGGGGGTCTGTCCTATATGGTGTGGACAAATGCAAACAAGAACAAAGTCATCATTACTGCTTCATGAACTGTTACTTTACATATGAGGGCAATGACCCGTGTCTTTCCTTGCATCAGCTAAAGTAACATAAACCAATATTCAGGCTATTATTCAGGAATGAAGGTAACTTCAATGTGAAACCTGGGAAATTCAGGAGCTCCCAACATATGTTTTTTTAAGTCAGAATCTCTTGTCAGCTAGAGTAAAACTCGTTGTGCTTTTGCATTCTCAGTCATGGGATAGGTCTGACAATATAAGAGTCTTTAATTATATTAAATATTTCACCCAGATTTATGGATAATTCATCTGTGTTTTATTTCTTTAATCCCTGAAAAAGGAAAATACAGAAAGAAAAAAGTCTTGATGTAGAGTAGATGTAACACTAATTATCAAGGAGTCAGTGGGTATTCGGTCTTGGCACCAGTTATTGTTACCCTATCAAGGTCCTGGCTGCCATGCCTACCAATTCTGTGCTCTTTCAAACACCACCCCATTCAAGCATGGATAAGGAAAAGGACTCCCTGCTTGGACAAGGATAGGGGAACCTTGCTTGAGTAATTGAGATACACTACTGATTTGCATGCCTTGCCTTAGGGATCCACTACTGATTTGTATGCCTTGCCTTAGGGACACACTACTGATTTGTATGCCTTGTCTTAGGGACACATTACTGATTTGTATGCCTCGCCTTAGTGATACACTACTGATTTGTATGCCTTGTCTTAGGGACATATTACTGATTTGTATGCCTTGCCTTAGGGACACACTACTGATTTCTATGCCTTGCCTTAGGGACACACTACTGATTTGTATGGCTTGCCTTAGGGACACATTACTGATTTGTATGCCTTGCCTTAGGGACACACTACTGATTTGTATGCCTTGCCGTAGGGACACATTACTGATTTGTATGCCTTGTCTTAGGGATACATTACTGATTTGTATGCCTTGCCTTGGGGACACACTACTGATTTGTATGCCTTGCCGTAGGGACACATTACTGATTTGTATGCCTTGCCTTAGGGACACACTACTGATTTGTATGCCTTGCCTTAGGGACACACTACTGATTTGTATGCCTTGCCGTAGGGACACATTACTGATTTGTAGGCCTTGCCTTAGGGACACACTACTGATTTGCATGCCTTGTCTTAGGAACACACTACTGATTTGTATGCCTTGTCTTAGGGATATCCTACTGATTTGAATGCCTTGTCTTAGGGATAGACTACTGATTTGTATGCCTTGCCTTAGGGACACACTACTAATTTGTATGCCTTGTCGTAGTGATAGACTACTGATTTGTATGCCTTGCCTTAGGGATACACTACTGATTTGTAGGCCTTGCCTTAGGGACACATTACTGATTTGTAGGCCTTGCCTTAGGGATACACTACTGATTTGTATGCCTTGTCTTAGGGACACACTACTGATTTGTATGCCTTGTCTTAGGGATATCCTACTGATTTGAATGCCTTGTCTTAGGGACACACTACTGATTTGCATGCCTTGTCTTAGGAACACACTACTGATTTGTATGCCTTGTCTTAGGGATATCCTACTGATTTGGATGCCTTGCCTTAGGGATACATTACCGATTTTTTAGCCTTGTCTTAGGGACACACTACTGATTTGTATGCCTTGTCTTAGGGATATCCTACTGATTTGAATGCCTTGTCTTAGGGATATCCTACTGATTTGGATGCCTTGTCTTAGGGATAGACTACTGATTTGTCTTAGGGATAGACTACTGATTTGTATGCCTTGCCTTAGGGATACACTACTGATTTGTATGCCTTGCCTTAGGGATACACTACTGATTTGTATGCCTTGTCTTAGGGATATCCTACTGATTTGAATGCCTTGTCTTAGGGATAGACTACTGATTTGTATGCCTTGCCTTAGGGACACACTACTGATTTGTATGCCATGTTGTAGTGATAGACTACTGATTTGTATGCCTTGCCTTAGGGATACACTACTGATTTGTAGGCCTTGCCTTAGGGACACATTACTGATTTGTAGGCCTTGCCTTAGGGATACACTACTGATTTGTAAGCCTTGTCTTAGGGACACACTACTGATTTGTATGCCTTGTCTTAGGGATATCATACTGATTTGAATGCCTTGTCTTAGGGATAGCCTACTGATTTGAATGCCTTGTCTTAGGGATATCCTACTGATTTGAATGCCTTGTCTTATGGATATCCTACTGGTTTGTATGCCTTGTCTTAGGGATATCCTACTGATTTGGATGCCTTGTCTTAGGGATAGACTACTGATGTGTATGCCTTGCTTTAGAAATACACTACTGATTTGTATGCCTTGTCTTAGGGATATCCTACTGATTTGTATGCCTTGCCTTAGGCCACACTACTGATTTGTAGGTCTTGCCTTAGGGACACACTACTGATTTGTATGCTTTGCCTTAGGGACACACTACTGATTTGTATGCCTTGCCTTAGGGACACATTACTGATTTGTATGCCTTGTCTTAGGGATACACTACTGATTTGTATGCCTTGCCTTAGGGACACACTACTGATTTGTAGGCCTTGCCTTAGGGACACACTACTGATTTGTAGGCCTTGCCTTAGGGATACACTACTGATTTTCATGCCTTGCCTTAGGAACACACTACTGATTTGTATGCCTTGTCTTAGGGATATCCTACTGATTTGGATGCCTTGTCTTAGGGATACATTACCGAGTTTTTAGCCTTGTCTTAGGGACACACTACTGATTTGTATGCCTTGTCTTAGGGATATCCTACTGATTTGAATGCCTTGTCTTAGGGATATCCTACTGATTTGTATGCCTTGTCTTAGGGATATCCTACTGATTTGGATGCCTTGTCTTAGGGATACATTACTGATTTTTTAGCCTTGTCTTTGGGACACACTACTGATTTGTATGCCTTGCCTTAGGGATATCCTACTGATTTGAATGCCTTGTCTTAGGGATATCCTACTGATTTGAATGCCTTGTCTTTGGGATATCCTACTGATTTGGATGCCTTGTCTTAGGGATAGACTACTGATTTGTATGCCTTGCCTTAGGGATACACTACTGATTTGTATGCCTTGCCTTAGGGATACACTACTGATTTGTATGCCTTGTCTTAGGGATATCCTACTGATTTGAATGCCTTGTCTTAGGGATAGACTACTGATTTGTATGCCTTGCCTTAGGGACACACTACTGATTTGTATGCCTTGTCGTAGGGATAGACTACTGATTTGTATGCCTTGCCTTAGGGATACACTACTGATTTGTAGGCCTTGCCTTAGGGACACATTACTGATTTGTAGGCCTTGCCTTAGGGATACACTACTGATTTGTATGCCTTGTCTTAGGGACACACTACTGATTTGTATGCCTTGTCTTAGGGATATCCTACTGATTTGAATGCCTTGTCTTAGGGATATCCTACTGATTTGAATGCCTTGTCTTAGGGATAGACTACTGATTTGTATGCCTTGTCTTAGGGATACACTACTGATTGGTATGCCGTGCCTTAGGGAAAGACTTCTGATTTGTATGCCTTGCCTTAGGGATATCCTACTGATTTGTATGCCTTGCCTTAGGGATATCCTACTGATTTGGATGCCTTGTCTTAGGGATAGACTACTGATTTGTATGCCTTGTCGTAGGGATAGACTACTGATTTGTATGCCTTGTCTTAAGGATACACTACTAATTTGTAGGCCTTGCTTTAGGGGATATCCTACTGATTTGTATGCCTTGTCTTAGGGATACACAACTGATTTGTATGCCTTGCCTTAAGGATATCCTACTGACTTGTATGCCTTGTCTTAGGGATATCCTACTGATTTGTATGCCTTGTCTTAGGGATACACTACTGATTTGTATGCCTTGTCTTAGGGATACACAACTGATTTGTATGCCTTGCCTTAAGGATATCCTACTGACTTGTATGCCTTGTCTTATGGATATCCTACTGATTTGTATGCCTTGTCTTAGGGATACACTACTGATTTGTATGCCTTGTCTTAGGGATACACTACTGATTTGTAAGCCTTGCCTTAGGGATACACTACTGATTTATATGCCTTGTCTTAAGGACACACTACTGATTTGTATGCCGTGTTTTAGGGATATACTACTGAGTTACATGCCTTGCCTTAGGGATACACTACTGATTTGTATGCCTTGCCTTAGGGATAGACTACTGATTTGTATGCCTTGTTTTAGGGATACACTACTGATTTGTACGCCTTGCTTTAGGGGATATCCTACTGATTTGTATGCCTTCTCTTAGGGATACATGACTGATCTGTATGCCCTGCCTTAGGGATACATTACTGATTTGTATGCCTTGCCTTAGGGACACACTACTGATTTGTATGCCTTGCCTTTGGGATATCCTACTGATTTGGATGCCTTGTCTTAGGGATACACTACCAATCTGTAAGCCTTGCCTTAGGGACACACTATTGATTTGTATGCCTTGTCTTAGAGATATCCTACTGATTTGTATGCCTTGTCTTAGGGACAGACTACTGATTTGTATGCCTTGTCTTAGGGATATCCTACTGATTTGGATGCCTTGTCTTAGGGATACACTACCAATTTGTAAGCCTTGCCTTAGGGACACACTACTGATTTGTATGCCTTGTCTTAGGGATATCCTACTGATTTGTATGAGTTGTCTTAGGGACAGACTACCGATTTGTATGCCTTGTCTTAGGGATACACTACTGATCTGTATGCCTTGCCTTAGGGACAGACTACTGATTTGTAATCCTTGCCTTAGGGATAGACTACCGATTTATAAGCCTTGCCTTAGGGATATCCTACTGATTTGGATGCCTTGTCTTAGGGATAGACTACTGATTTGTATGCCTTGTTTTAGGGATATCCTACTGATCTGTATGCCTTGCCTTAGTGATACCCTACTGATTTGTATGCCTTGCCTTAGGGATACATTACTGATTTGTATGCCCTGCCTTAGGGATACATTACTGATTTGTATGGGTTGTCTTAGGGATATCCTACTGATTTGTATGCCTTGCCTTAGGGACAGACTACTGATTTGTAATCCTTGCCTTAGTGATACCCTACTGATTTGTATGCCTTGTTTTAGGGATAGACTACTGATTTGTATGCCTTGCCTTAGGGATACATGACTGATTTGTATGCCCTGCCTTAGTGATACCCTACTGATCTGTATGTCTTGCCTTAGGGATACATGACTGATTTGTATGCCTTGTCTTAGGGATACATGACTGATTTGTATGCCCTGCCTTAGGGATACATTACTGATTTGTATGGGTTGTCTTAGGGATAGACTACTTATTTGTATGCCTTGCCTAGCTCTCTTAAGCAGTGGGGGTGTTATGAACCGGTTTAACCTCTTGAATGATGGAAATCCTTAGTAAATGATACCTATACTGAAATGTTTAAGTAATAAGCCAATAAGTTTAACATGAATTGTTGGCAAGTTTTTCCAGAGCGTTCTTTGTCAGCTATTACCAACCCATATCAGCATGGGAGATGGATATACTTCAGCATGTTTTCTTGAGAGTCACTGTTGTGAAACTAACTGTATGAGTTTCTACTCCAATTTCATTATGTAACAGATTTAAAACTGTCAGCTGACACTGTGTAATTCGATTTCACTAAAGCCTTTGATAATGTGCTACATGCTGCTATTTTACTGACAATGCTGTCCAAAAAAATAACACATATTTAGTAAACTGGGTTGCAAACTGAGTGGGAGGAACTGAATTTTGAGTATTAAGGATTGAATCTCAGAGGAAGATGAAATTAATTCTGTTGGGATCCCTTAGGGCTCTGCACTGGGCCCATTATTACTTGATATTTTAATCATTAAAATTCCCAAATAAGGAAAACATCTGCCTAAGTAAATTCACTAATGTTACAAAGAAAGGGGCTAATGTAAAAAACATTAACTGTTTTTGGATACAGTGTCTGACTGGTCTCCAGCAAATGGAATGATATTTAATGTGAAAACAATGTCTGGTATTACACTTTGGGAAGACAAATCCCAAATACCCATATACTATGGATTACTGTGTACTGCCAATGGGTAATAGTACTAGAGATCTGAAGGCATTAGTTGACTCTGGTTTGTTTACGTTTTGACAATCATCAACCTAATAAGCTAACAAAGCCATATGGCTTAATGAAGAACATTCCGGGAAGTATCTCAAGTAGAAATACAAGAATTTTGGTTCCCTTACAGAAATTGTTTATAAAACCAGTCAATGTACTTTCTCCAAACTGATAGCTAGAATTAAACATCTACTTTACTGTGAAAGACTTAAGAACCGACTTTCTTCTTGACTGGATGCAGGTTATTAAGAAGTGATTTCATAGTGAAATATAAATGCTATAAAATAAGGATTTTGGCCATAACTCTGCAAGTACAATTTACTCAGCATACAATGGACACCAGAAATAACGCAATACTTGCTTCCTTACCATCTGTGAGAACAACACTAATAAACTCCCTTTTTATCACAGAGCAGGCAGAATATGGAATGTCATCACAAAACATAGAAAGGAAAAAAGGGTGACCGACTTCAAAACATTAATTGATAAATGTTTTGATGGCAAGGTATATGATCCTGACCTTAATCGCTCCAAACGTTTGAATGAGCTATGAACTAGGCTCCAAATGTAATGTTACTGTACTGAACATTACAAGTTCATTTCAGTAAGTAAACTTACCATAACAGAGACGTTCAAATAGATCATGGATGAAATAGCCTAAGCTATATGGGATGTGTTCTGCCAGTATGTAAAGGTTTAGAATACCTTCCACACACCCAGACATCCAAGAAAACATGAGAGCATGCCAATATAAAAGTAGTTGTATGGGCACCAAAATTCAGAGCTTTCTTGACATAAATCACAGGTTATATTCTAGGAGAAAGGGGAAACAGACAGGGATTAGTAGAACCCCCTGGTTAACAGCTACATCACGTTGAAATATAAGCCCTGCTTAAAGAAGAACTGCACCAGAAGGACCAGAAGGGGTGTAGGATTGAGACTGTTAATACTGCAACAGTAATCTATTTGAACATCTACTGTTATGGAAGGTTTACTTTTACAATGGTAGTATGTTCATCATTAGATCACTGCTATCATAGGCTAAGCTATATGGGATTATTACCAACACTTAGACAAGCAGGAGGCAGATGGACCTGCTCTTAGTCTCATGGGTTCATAAGTGATTACTAGGCTAATGACCACAAAGGGCCTTTTAAGCCTAGCCATGTTTTTCAACAATATCTTGATGTTTATGTGTTTCCTTTTTAAATGATGATCACAAAGCTCTTGTATTTTAATTCCCTTAGATAAAAACCCCAGACAAAGCCTAAGGCATCCATAGGTACAGACTGGGAATGAGATGAGGGGGAGATTGGAAGACATAGATTCAACTTCAACTGGTCTCTCCACCAGAGAAGTTCATTTCTGACAGAATTCAGCTCATGAACTTAGAAAGGCAAAGGGTGCTGGTGCTTTGTCCATACTGGTCGGAGAAACAATTGAATGGTCCTCATTTGTAATCTGGCAAGAGGAATCATTAGACTTATAGAAACCCTATACCTTAGAATCCTGAGGAATTCCTACACAGATGTTAGAATTTGAAGAGAAATTTGAAGGAACTGTTTTTTTATACAAGATTATTTTCTCCTGAGACAGTAATACCATAATTTCTCAGATTGTAGCAGGCAAATTAGAATTGTTATAATTTGGGAAAGAATGAGAAATGGCTTTTCCAAGTTGATTTGAAAACCTAGGTTGTAAAACAGATTTCTGACAAAGTGTAGAGAATCTTGACGATGTTGAATAGAGTATACAAACATAAGGAAATTGTCCAAGTAAGGAAAAATATGGATGCCTTGTAGTTTGCAAACAGCAATCTCTGGTGCTAGATTTTTTTGTGAATATCCATGGTGCTGTGGATAAACTAAAGAGCAAAGAAGAGAACTGAAAATGTGAACCACAAAGCAAAAATGTTAAAAAGTACCTGATGTTTCTGTGGCTGGGTATATGGTGGTAGGGACCTTTGAGATCCAAGGTTACTAAGAAACTTTGAGGAAGATTAGAAGTAAGAGAGACTGCAGAGAGAGAGCATTTTGAACTTTCTAACCCTGACATGGACATGTAGAAGAGATAAGTCTAAAGCAGGTCTCCAGCAAAGAAGATTTAGATTCAGAAGAAAATAAATCAGCAAAAGCCATTTTTCATGCCAGAAAAAAACCCCAAAAGGAATATGGGCATACGAGCCTTTTATATATGGGATATCTGCCCCCCTTCCAAAATGATCAAAAGCAGTTCTGCTTTGTCCACATTGGATATGTAACTGCCTCTGGAGGACATGCTAGATCAAGACCCTTAGTGGCTTCCCAAGGAGCAACATCAGAGGGATCAGAAGCAGCTGATGAATATTCAGAGGGTTCCGACATGACCACAGCACAATCATTTGTCGAAGACTGGGTAAGATATGATGTCAAAGACAGCACTGAAGATCTATGTCTAACTACATTCCCTCTCTTGACAACAGGAGTGGGAACATCTAAGGTAGTGGCACCATACTCTGTAGAAGACAATGTAAGGGCCTTCATCCATTTGTTCTCAACAAAGAGCTTAAGGGAACTAAGTTGGCTCTTAAATGTCCTGGGTTTGAAAGACAAATTGGGTACTAGAGAATGCTACGTTCCTCACCTAAGCAGAAAAGACAGGCCTTGTTGGAGTCTCTATAACACATTTGACAGCCACACAAGCACTTCCCTTTTCTCTCAGGCATAAGCCAAAAAATTTCAGTGCTTTTCATGGAAAAAAGGAATGAAAGACCCCAATAGGGTACTTATCTGCCCAATTTCTTGATACTTAGCCAACTACCAAATCACTTATGATGCAGGGAAGAGTGAACTGTACTGGTAGCTTCAATGGCAAGAAAGTTCTGAAATTTGGCACCTATATGTCTGCTTTTATACTGGTATGCTCTCATGCCTTCTTGAATATACAGAAAGGTAATGGAAAGCTTTGGATACTGGACAGACATCTTATCCTTTACAGGATATGCAAGGAGGAAGTAAGGATAGCTATGAAGAGGATGAAGACTGGAAAGGCTGTTGGTCCAGATGACATACCTGTGGAAGCATGGAGTTGTTTAGATGAAATGGAAGTGGAGTTTGTAACCAAATTGTTTAATGAAATTTTGGAAAGTGAGAGGATGCCTGAGGAATGGAGAAAAAGTGTTTTGGTACTGATTTTCAAGAATAAAGGTGATGTGCAGAGCTGTAGTAATTACAGGGGGATTACATTGATCAGTCACAGCATGAGGTTATGGGAAAGAGTAGTGGAAACTAGGTTAAGAAGGGACGCGATGATTAGTGATCAGCAGTATGGTTTCATGCTGGGAAAGAGCACTACAGATGCAATGTTTTCTCTGAGAGTGTTGATGGAGAAGTACAGAGAAGGTCAGAAGGAGTTGCATTGTGTTTTTGTAGACTTAGAGAAAGGATATGACAGGGTGCCTAGAGAGGAGTTGTGGTATTGTATGAGGAAGTCGGGAGTGTCCGAGAAGTATGTAAGAGTGGTACAGGATATGTACGCAGGTAGGGTGACAGCGGTGAGGTCTGTGGTGGGAGTGACAGATGCGTTTAAGGTGGAGGTGGGATTACATCAAGGATCAGCTCTGAGCCCTTTCTTATTTGCAGTGGTGATGGACAGGTTGACAGACGAGATCAGACAGGAGTCCCCGTGGACTATGATGTTTGCAGATGACATTGTGATCTGTAGTGAGAGTAGGGAACAGGTGGAGGAGACCCTGGAGAGGTGGAGATATGCTCTAGAGAGAAGAGGAATGAAGGTCAGCAGGACTAAGACAGAATATATGTGTGTGAATGAGAGGGAGGATAGAGGAATGGTGAGAATGCAAGGAACAGAGGTGGCGAAGGTGGATGAGTTTAAATACTTGGGATCAATAGTTCAGAGTAATGGTGAGTGTGGAAGAGAGGTGAAGAAGAGAGTACAGGTGGGATGGAGAGGGTGGAGAAGAGTGTCAGGAGTGATTTGTGACAGACGAGTACCAGTAAGAGTGAAAGTGAAGGTCTACAAGAGGGTAGTGAGACTAACTATGTTATATGGGTTGGAGACAGTGGCATTGACAAAAAAGTTAGAGCTGCATGTGGCAGAGGTAAAGATGTTAAGATTTGCATTGGGTGTGACGAGGGTAGACAGGATTAGGAATAAGTATATTAGATACTTATATTAGAGGGTCAGCCCAGGTTGGAAGGTTTGGAGACAAAGCCAGAGAGGCAAGATTACATTGGTTTGGGCATGTGCTGAGGAGGGGTGCTGAGTACATTGGGAAATAGATGCTAAGGATCAAGCTACCAGGTAACAGGAAAAGAGGAAGGCCTAAGATAAGGTTTATGGATGTAGTGAGAGAGGACATGCAGGTGGTTGGTGTGACAGAGCAAGACGCAGAGGACAGGAAGAAATGGAAACAGATGATCTGCTTTGGCGACCCCTAACAGGAACAGCTGAACGAAGATGATGAACTTAGGTTACTGCAACAGTGATCTGGTAAGCATTGTACGGCTCACCTCTTTTGAGGGTTGTTAAACCCCTGATACTGATACAAATATGAGATTTTAAAACACAAGCTATATTCGCATTCCATACAAAATATTACATTTCACACATTATTAAAATAAAGAAATGACAAGTTCTGTTCCTGCTGAAAGCCTTTAAATGAATTAAATGCTACTGAAGTTGCTCTCTGTAATTTTTGTTTCACAATACTGTTGCAATTTTAATTTATTTTACTTAATTACTATTTGGTAACAAGGTGGATGTGGACTGGTCCAAAAACCCTTTTCAGCTGTAACTTGGATTCAGGGCGTTTACACTTAAGGTGCAGATGTCCGAAATGGTAACCTTAAGGACAGATAATGATTCACTGGACCAGTTAGAATACCTGTGACTGGGAAGTAAGGAGAGAGCGTGGCGTGCCATTTTACTGACTGATACCTAATGGACCAAAGGGTGTGCTGAGAGAAAGACCTAATGAGGATATTTGAAGTAGAAGTTTGCTGTGACAAACTGTGTTGAAGGCTTTAGACAAGTCTAGGAATAAGGAAGAGACTAGATTATCATCATCTCTAGATTTAAGAGTATCTATATACGTCAGAAGTGCAGTGCTAGTGCTATGGGAAGGGACAGAAGACATGTTTTTGAATACATTTTTCAAGTATTTTGGTGAGGGGAGATAAGATTACTATAGGTCTAAAGTTATTAATGTCTATTAAATTTCCTATATTCCTGGACTGACTTATTTATAAGGATTGAGTCAGGATAGGCAATGCTATTGGCATATATAAATAAATACATACATCTATGTGTAATATATATATATATATATATATATATATATATATATATATATATATATATATATATATGGTTATGTAGCTACAATTAAAAAGGGGCAAAAACAATTGTTTTCTGATAATGCTCCAAGATGTCTGCAGATGCAGGAACTTGGATCCAAACTGTGTGAGTGCTGAGAAAAATGGCAGACACAGGAATGCATTCTCTGATGCAGTCAAAGCATGACATGACATCTTGCATCATCACAAGTATGCAGGTAGCTACAAGAGTTGAAATTCCTGGAAATGATGGAAAACTGACTAGTTAAAAAGGGATTACCCAGCCTATCACTTATGAAGGAGGATCCTCAGAGTTATAACAATCCTTTCATTTGAGCAGACTTAATTTAAAATTACTTTCTATATATTTTGCCTACAGGTGTTTATCTATGTTGTCATACTATGACTCATTTTACAGCTAGGTTGTTCACCAATGCATGTTTTGTGATGCTCAAATGTATTCAAACCAGAAGTAAAGACACTTTTGGTTTAATAACAGGGTCACTTAATCAACGAACTCTGTTAGCTTTTTCAGTGACAACTACTTACTTTGCTCTTTTATAGCATCTGGAAGAAAATAGGTACTACATGGAATGCCTTTCTGCATTTCCAGACCTTTTGATTTTTTACATGCACTTTTTTGTGTCAGGGAGATAATTTGAGGGGTATACCTTAGCATTTTTGAACACCTATAGGATATTAGATGCAATGTCTTAACTAGTTCTATTGTATAGCATTTTGGGAGTCAACATGGGGATCTGAAATTGACTTAAGGTTTAGAGTTTTGTACCTGGTTCTATTTGAATGTCACTTTCAAAAGTCAAAAAATAGCTACAGGAAAAGGAAATGCAGATAATTTTAATGCTTACTACTTTGATTCCAGTTGGCCTTAATAACGAGTTGATTTGAAGGTGGTTCCGTCAAGATGAACTTACTACAAACAGATGTTTTGCTATTTAGTTTATTTGTACATGTTAGGTTATCTGTTTATTAGTATTGAATCAGTAGACATAGATAAGGATTATTTAATTTTAAAATATAGGAAGTATAAGGCCCGCGGTGGTGGTGCTGCGGTAGCATTGTTGCCTCACAGTAAGACGCTGTCCGGTTTGATTCTCAGCTAGAGCGTCTTCTGCGTGGAGACATGCGTGAATGGGTTTACCTTCATTGAAGGTTGTGCGTCAGGGCTGGTAACTCAGCATGTAAAAATCAACTACTAATCATTAGCGGACCGGAGTTCCGCTGTGGCAAACCCTAACCGGGAAAAGCCGAAAGACGCAAGCAAAGGAAGTATAAATGTTAACATTCAGTGCTGTTTCAATCCACCACGTTTCCACTTCCCTTCAGCCTGGTAAGCTGCGTACTACAACTGTAGAAAATTACTTATCATGGACTGCGGTACCACTTCTTTAATTTGTATACTCATGTGCCTTTACCCTGAAATCTATGGACCCACTGAATGATGACTGGACACTGCACCCAATTGGGAAGATCAAGAATAATGGATGCAAATACAGGCAGTTTGCCTGACATCTGTATAGATTATTAATCATTTACTTCACATCCTACATACTTATTAAAAATCAGAGGGGACAACACAGCAAAGACAAGAGGGCACAATAAGAAAAATTATTATAGTAACTATTTAAGGGACTCCAACATCAGGCCTTTACACATGAGTTTAAAGAAACCTTATCTTCTTTCCCCTGACTTGATGAAAAGGTCAGTTAGAGACCTTACTAGTTCTCCCCTAAGTCTCCAACAATCCTGTGGTAAAAACCTAGCATGCCCTATAGCCCACCCACTTTAGCTTTTTAAGTTTCTTTATAACATGTTTTTTTTCTGTGCTAGGAATGGACTCATCCACATTTTCCTGGCAATGCCCATTCATTATATATAACAGCCCTCACCTGACTTCCTCTCTAAATACTGATATTTTCATCCCCACTTCTCAGTATCAGTGTCTAGTTTTCCTGTCTTTCTTTTGTATTTATTTTTTCTCTTATGAATCTGTAAAAAATATCACCTTTCACGATCAAACTTCCGTTTTTTTCTTTTAGTCTGAGTCTTGTGTTTCCTAATTCTTCCTGCCTCATTTGGTGCTGCTGTCTGTGTCCCGCCATTTGTGTTTTCTAGTACTTTCTAATTGCTGTACTTTTCCCATAACCTTTGAAGCCAGCTTGTCTGAGAATATCTGTTTTCTTTATGATCCACATATCTGTACCATACAAGGGGCTGTTGCTTCTGAGGTTGTAGCTGTGTATTCACTCCGAAAGGTTATACTAAGTACACAGTTATTGCACACTTAGTGGCAACCTTTATAAATCTCAGGGCCTTTCTCTTCCATCTCTGTATTAGAGGATATCTAACAAAATCCGCTCTTTCTTCAGTTTTAACAGTAGACAACATTTAAGGAAGAATTTAAACTCACTTAATCCCCAAATAATGCTGTTGTGTCCCTTGCCAAACTACCAGATCAACAGAGAAACACATAAAATGATGCATTTAAAAAGGATGCAACTGAAAAAGAAACAATAAAAGGTTCATAGGTGCATACTAGACTAATGATCACTATGGCCTTCATAACCTAAATGTGTCCCACAAGTTATATGTTTTAGATATTTATATAGGGGCTGATTGTTGGTTATGACATCATTTACTGATGAGGGGTAAATTTTCGATTTCCATCTAATGATCCAAGTTATGCTTAAACAGAGTTAGGGAGGGACTTTGTTTCACATGGGCGAGGAGCCTATTCCACAGAATGGGAATTCTTTGAGATACATATCTGTCTCTCCTGCATGTCCTATTTATGTTACAGGAGATATTTAGATCTTTAGATCTAGTAATTCTAATGCTGTTTGTTTTACAAATGTGCAAAAGGTTTATCGGAGCAGGGACCAGGAATGGCTTGTATGCCAGGCAAAAAATGCCTCTCAGTAGTTTGTAGGAGACCAAGTATAGAGGATATGGCTTTGAGGCAATTCACACAGGACACTGTGCTTATGCTCAGTATTCTTTTTGTAAGGAACCTTTGCAGAAATTCCAGGAGCTGCATGTCCTTGGTCAGATGCATAAAGAAGGGAGCATTATACTCAATGACAGGCCTGATGAAGATCGAGTATAGTGGTATGATGACTTCCCTGGACCAAGATGCCATGTCTTTACTTACATGTTGAGCAACACAGAAAGATTTCCTTACTAACTTAGACACATGTTGGTCAAAGGTCAGGTTACTATCTACATGTTTTCCCAGATCTCTGACTAGTGGGTCAACTCTTAGGGGTGTTTTATTGATTACATAATTTTCTATGATGGCTGACTTCCCAAACGTACTATAATACACTGAATTTTAAGCCGTGGCTTTGGCACTAGTTATTTGTTTGTGTTAGACCCTCTTGTTAGATGTTTGCATCTGGGGGGGATTCTATGACTGCTTCCAGTTTGCAACCATCTGTGAACTTATTCAGCCAAAGGCCTTTGACATTCACCCTGACTTCCAAGAATTAGATGTCAAAAAGGAGCAGGCTCAGCAAAGAGACTTGAGGGGCTCTACTGGTGGCTAGCCTCTTTGTGGAGGTGGCCTTACCATTCCTAATTTCTTGGGTCTTATCTGCGAGCCAGCTGGCTGTCCAGTGCTTCATATAAAGGTCTGTGCTTAATTCTATAAGTTTGTTAATAGTGCCTGAGCAGGGTATTGTATCAAAAGCCTTAGCCAGGTCAAGTAGGCAGTATGTACTATTTTAGCCTCATCAATTGCCTCGGTGACCTTCACAAAGAAGTCAACCAGGTTCAATAGGTATGACCTTCCTTTGACAAAGCCAAACCAGGATGGATCCAGTATCTGAAGGTCTCCTATGTCTTTGCTGATCATTTCCATAATAATTCTTTCTTTGGCTTTGCATATAAGATTAGTCAGATTAATGGGTCTATAGTTTCTGGGATCTGTTGATGGTCCACTCTCATTCTCATGAAAAGGGATGACCATTGTCATTCTCTATTCTCATGGCACAAAGTTTTGAGACTATTGTTAAAGAGTATCTCCAGTGGCCCTGACAGGTCATAGTTTAGACATCCTGGGTTATTATCATGGCCCACTGAAGCTGTGTTATTGGCCTTACCAAGTGCAGCTAGGACATGCTCTCTATTTATAACTGGAGAGGTTATGTTTGAAGGTATTTCTTGGAGGGGTGGCTGGGGGTGAGTGGGGGCTAAAGCTGGAACTGAATTTTTCAGCCAGCAGATTTATTATATTGCCCAGCTCAATGAATGTGGCACCACTGACCACCAGTTCAGCACACTGCTGTGTTCTACCTTTGAGGTTTCTGATATAGCTGAAGAAGGCCTTATGGTTGTCTTTTTCCCTAGGCTACATTGGCCAAAACATTGGCTTTATTGGGCCTTATTTAGTCCTGTTAGTTGCCTGTTTGATGAGAAAGTTCTTTTCTTTGTGGCAGTTACAATTCCTGATTTTAGGTATGATTTTATTCCTTTCATTGTATAATCTTTTTAATTTGGGATGCCACCTGGGTGGTTTGTTTTTGGAGTTAGCTTTCAGCTTAATTCTGGTAGGTGCAGTAGCCTCTATGCAGCCACTGAAGTGGTTGTACAGCATTTCTTTGAACAATTCTGCATAAGCTGCTGTGTTCTCTTGGTCTGGATTGCCTTCAATTTTGACAAACTTTCACTTAATAAAAGGATGTTTGCCTTGGAATAGTTCCTAAGTGTGGGGTTACGGAGTTGATTTTGATTTAGAAGGACACAGTTTATGGTCGGACTTTACCAGCGGGGATGTGGCATGGAGGAGTGCCTCGTTCTCCTCTCATATTTTTAAGTATGAAGTCCAGTATGTTGTAGCCCCTAGTGGGCATATGCACTAACTGGTCGAGGGTATCTGCATTTATGAATTCCTGGAATCTGTGTGACTGCAGATTTGAGGCCATGTAGGATATCATCCAGTTTGACCACCCTGATGGTATTCTTTTTATTAATATATATTGGGACACTGCCACCCTTAGTCCATGTCCGTGCAGCTACATGCCTAAAAGTGCCAAAGGCACTGAAATCTTGCACTGCTGGGGTATTCTCTGCAGCTTTAAACTATGTCTCAGTAACTGCACAGAAAAAGGTGAAAATGTTCTGCTGTTTTCCCAGTTCATTAGGTTTTTCTTTTACTGCTCTTAATCAGGAGCACATCATTAATGTAAAAAAAAAAATCAAATTTACTATAAAAAAGAAATTAAACTTTAACCCAATAAGGCCAGCTTCTTGGACCAGTATGTTCTACATCAATATTAACATGTCAATGAAAACAGTACATATCTATTATTCTAATATCTCTGCCTACAATGCTAACACTTTCTTGTTGAGTTTGTAGCTTTTCTTAGAGAAGGTGAAAAGATTATGTTAAAACAGTGAAATGGAGCTTATGAGTTAGTGTTATCTAACTGTAGAATGCTTGGCTTATAAAAAAGGTTATCGTAAAATTCTATCAGCTAATAACAAATGAGGAGCAAAGTTCTAGCATTAGTCACATTTAAGAAGATAATCAGAAAGGAAGTCTATCATGTGGGACCTGTTCTATTGACTGATACATAAATCCATGACTATGACCTAGGAGACCTAGGTTCAAATAACAGACCTAGCTACTGCAGTAAACAGGTGGGGGGAATGAGAATGGGTAGCTCAAAGGATGGCTTGCTCATTCGGGGCAGGGGTAATGGGGTTAAAGTGCCTGACAATAACTCCCTTGTCAGAGAAGGGGATGGGAGGGATATTACAGGCAGACTATTTAAAAAGTGGGTACTCTAACAGTCATTTGAATTGGGTGGGTGTGTAACAGCAAGCATGCATGTAAATTCAGAGCCGTGTTTATAAGTTTGACATGGTGCAGGATCATACCTTTCAACCTGCAGTCATTGAAAAATAGGAACAAAGGCACTTCAAAGATAGGAACATCCAGCTAAAAATCCATACATCTGACTAGCATAAAATCTGAGTATCAAATATAACTCTTCCCAGTTCCTGTAAGAATGTGGGATACTACTCAAAACTTGTTTATAAAACAGTAACAAAAATGAAGGGAAAACGCAAGCACATTACCAAAGTAACAGTGTAAAATATGTAGACCTTAATGAACTGTGTCACAAAATTCTACCACACAATGCCATTTACTTTGCTTCAGGATGGGAGTTGTAAGATGTGTGTCCTCTTTCTTTAAAGTACTGTTACTAAAGGTTTGTTGGTCATGTAATGTGGTTTTCAGTGTACTAGGCAGCTTCAAAAATCACTTCAGGAGGGGTGGTTTAGAAAATTGTATGAAGAGGTAAATCAGCCCTGAGACAAAGTTACACCTTTCTCTGTCGTGAAAAAACTGATCAAAACCATATCCCTTGCAACACCCACAGGCATACTTCTGTGTACTCTTTTAACACTCACCCATCCCACCCACTTTCCTGCTCATTTTATGCCATCAACAAGTAAATCACTGTGAGGTGGACGGTCTTCACTTGCCTTTATTTCTCTTTTTAGCAAGGCCCAGTTTTCAGCTCATTATGTTACTGACACTTTTCATTTAAACAGTTGATACGAAGCTTCATTTTTTACAAATTCCAGCATTCTGTTTGTATAGATAAACAGAATACCAGAGTGTGTATGGTGCTTTGCGGACTACTGGACTAATATTCCTATTTCCACATAGTCTGAAAAAATACCGGACATATGGCAATGCTATCCTAAATCAGGGCTGAAAATAGGAACATTCCTCCAAAGTACAGACAGTTGAGAGGCCTGTGTGCGACTAAGGAAAGGGCAAAGAAAGCAAAAGTGCTAGTCCACCCAAAGGATAATGGTCTTCCTCTGCTTGATTCGTGCACACCTCCTAATATAGTAATCACCAGCCAGAGGAACACATCGGCCAGAAAAGTGATAAAGGGACTTGACAGTTAGGATGATAAGAGACAAAAAAAAAGCCAAAAGAGAGAAGCCACAAAATGTTTATTATTTGGGGAAAACGTTTCAGATATTTATTTATTTTATTTTACTTTAACTTTGTTAACTGGGGTAGAGCACTGATCACATTGGACCTTTTCCAGTCTCAGCCTGCAGAGTGATTGACAAAATGCAGACTGTACTTATATTATATACAAAGTGGCTTGAGGGTATAAAGGCAAGAGATGAATTATACTATATACAGAGTGGTTGACAAAACACAATATATACATGCATTATATGTTGTTGTTGTTGTGTCTTTCGGCTTTTTCCCGGTTAGGGGTCGCTACAGCGGAACTCCGGTCCGCTAATGATTGGCAGTTGATTTTTACGTGCCGAGTTGCCAGCCCTGATGCACAACCTTCAACAAAGGTACGCCCATTCACGCATGTCTCCACGCAGAAGACGCTCTAGCTGAGAATCGAACTGGACAGCGTCTTACTGTGAGGCGACAACGCTACCGCAGCACCACCACCACGGATACATGCATTATATACAGAGTGGAAATCAGAGCTGGCAGCCTGAAAGAATGAAATGAAAAGTAGAGTCACAGCAACTAATGTTGGGGAAAGAAGTTAACGTATACGCTGAGAGAGACAGTAGTTGCATTTTTCTAGCGTCTTGAACTGTGCTTTTTATTTTTGATAGGAAAATGTGGTACTTAGAGTGATCTTATAGAAAAGAAGGGAGATATTCCCACAGTTTAGGACCAAGGACTGAGAAAGCATGGTCTGTGCAGTGAAAGCCTAGTTTGGGTGGTTTGGAGAGGAAGAACTGAGTGGTTAAGATTTCTAGCATTGTATGTTGGTTTCTGAATTGTCTGGAGGCTAGTGGGGGGAGATGTCACTCTGATAAGTTTAAGTAGCTGAGATGCAAGTAGAAAGTCAGCACACCATTTCACAGGCAGCCAGTTAGCTTTTTCAGTGGTTTTGCAATGGTCTTCATTTCTTGGGCACAGAATGATGAATCTGCAAATGGCGTTTGAGATGAAAGTATTACTACTTCGAATGTACTAATATCAAACCCTTTGCATCGAACACTGAATATAGCAAAGCTGCAGAATATCAAATACTTTCCTAGGGAAAGTATTCAGTGGGCCGTTTCTGCAGCTTCGCTATTTCCTTGACTGTGGAGCGAAGGTTACGGACTGGGTTAAGGTAAGTGTGCAAATGAAGGTGAGTGTGGGATAGGGACCTTAGGGTTAGGGAACAGGTAAGGTGAGTGTGCGATAGGGACTTTAGGGTTAGGGAGCGGGTAAGGTGAGTGTGCGGTAGTTACGGACCTTAGGGTTAGGGTTGGGTTAAGGTAAGTGGATAGCTAGTAGTGTATGTATGGTTTAGTGTAGGGTTTTGTGAAGTGTATGTGTGCGGATTATGTATTTTGGTGTGCTTGTGTTGTGTATATGTTTGTTGGAAAAGCAAATTTTTTCCCTGGGAAAAAATTCACTGTTCTGAGTGTTTGATGTTGTGGTGTTTCAAGTGAAATGGTTTGATATTAGAACAATCGATGCAGTAATACTTCGATGTTTTAATATAAACCTGAAAAATCAGACTTGAAAAGTTTACATTACCATTTATTTTATTTTTTGAGAACTTTTTTATTTGCTTAGGAAAAATCACCTGTTTCCTTAAACTAGTTTATATTATTCAGTATCTACCTTTCATTCTTTACCAAATTTATTAGCAAATAAACCAAATTTTATAAACCTCATCCCTACATATTAATTAATCTTTTCAGGAAGTCAGAGTCGTGCATTTGTGATACAAGAATACTTTTTCATCAGAATGAACAAAGTCAATAAACATTATTTTTATCTAGTAAAGCAAACAAACAATGAGGCAAAACCAAGTGTAAAATTCAAGCTGAACTAGGTCATTTAGTATTACTTATGCTCTCCCCTATGTACATTAAGTCACTGCCTCCTGGAACAATGTCACTGCTCCCAGACACTTTAGTGTCTCAAGTTCCAGAACAACAGCAACATCATGCCATCTTATGGCCAGTAGCAGGAAAAGAAATGTGTGATTTCTCTGCCAGAAAGGACAATGCTGCTATGATGCCAGCATTGAAGTGACATTCAAATGACAGCAAAGCAGACAAGGGAAGATAAGCAGAAATGAGATAACACTTTACAGGAATGAAAAACAAATTCCTCTGACACTTTCATGCTGTGATGTGCTTACACCCTTCCTTCTGAACGCACAACACAAAAAGTAGGCAAATCTTTTTTAAGTGAAACCCACACATGGAGCAGGTAGTATCAGTAGTTAATGTACAAAAGAAAGTGACAGAAAGTGGTCATGTGGGTCTGGAATTATATTTCACAGCCAAGACCAGGAGAATAAATGCACACATGGAAACATACAAAGAAGTAAAAGAGAGAGAAATAGTATACAATAGGATGTGTATGTACAGAAAACAAAAAGATTAATCATACATGAAAGATCCAGATCACAAATGCATAAATAAAACATAAAGATGGCATTTACATGCATCTGTCATTACTGAGATTCTCATTTAAATATTCAAAAATGGATTTCACTTGTTGGTTTTGGAATCAATATGCTTTAAAAGAATGCCTATCTGAATATAATTTATGAGTGTGCAGGTCATTGTCTTTTAAACAGCTGCTGCATTGCATATGTAAAGAAAGAAAGGAGACACCAAATATACATTCTTTACACATACCTACCCTGTAATCAGCTTGGTTTCACTCACTGCAAAAGCACAGCAGTTCATTTATTGCTGACCTCTTTCCCAGAAAGGCATTTATTTTAGACAAAACCAGCACAGCACACAGTTTAGATTATTATGCAGTACTCTGGACTGCAATGTGGTTACATTATAATCGGCTAAAATGCTATAATACTGCAATCATTGCAAGGTATGAATTTTACCCTAGTGCCTATCTAAAGCAGTTTAAAATTAATTGGAGAATAAAACTGCTGATTCCTAGCAAACACAGCTCACCAATTTATCAGCTCAAGGATAGAACAAACTCAATAGCCAGTAAAATACATCACCTGAGTTATTATTGTATTTTTTGTTCGTGACAGTTTTATTGATAATGTGAGTTCCATAAATTGATTAGCATGAGATAAACTTTCAAAATAAACCGAGGCAATAAATAAACAGCAATAATGCTTACACCTTTTATACACTCAAAATCACAAAACAAATTAGTTTTGCTACACTGGTACATGGTAGAGCAGAGTATTAATTTAACTATTTCAGAGCTGCAGTTAGGATGCTTTCTTTCATTCATTCATCCAGTATAGCCTTGTGCAAACAATAAAGTATCACAGACTCTCAGGAAGAATTCAACCAGATAAAGTATCTTTGTGGCTTCTGAAAAGCAACTGTACGTGTTGCAAATCATAAATGCTGTGCTGTCTGATTAAGATACAATTTACTGATTCAAGAGATCAAGTATGTTCTTTGTTGGTGTGAAAATTTCACTGCTTTGGGGTTGAACTGGAATTATACTTTCTGTTATCTTTCTTCTCCTGTCTTCGAAACACACATAAACAAAGCTAATGTACTTGCTCAATACCCTTTCATAATCGCCAGTGTATTACTTAAGCTGCACTATTAAAAGCCCTTCTAACCTATATAAATGCCATCAATAAAGCAAGAGATAACGGAAAACTAGTGTCTTCCTTATTTCTAGACTTGTATAAAGGCTTCGACACAGTCTGTCACAGCAAACTTTTACTTCAAATGTCCTCACTAGGTCTCTCTCAGCCCACCTTTCTATGTTTCAAAAGCTACTTGTCCAACAGGTATCAGTCAGTAAAATGGTAGTCCACAATCTCTCCACCCCCCCCCCCTCAGTCACCACTGGTGTACCACAAGGTTCTATCGTTGGTTCTCTCCTCCTTAAAACTTTCACCAACTCCCTCTATACATGCACAGAACAGGCCACCCTAATACAATACGCAGATGATTCCACTCTCATTTGCACATCTGACACCTCCAAAAAATTACTCAGGAAGCTTTAACAGCCACTGAAACATGGCTTCATAACACAACTCATGCTCAATCCAAAAAAGACCAAATTACTACTTTTTTCCCAAATAACTATCTCATTAAAAAACTAAATTTTAAGTCCTCCCTCTTCATAATGCAACCACTGAAGTCACTTCTCATAGCAAATTATTAGCGGTGATAGTAGATGAAAATCTTAAATTTGACCTGCATATACATATTTGCATAAGAAAAACTCATCAAAACTATGGATGCTTTACAGAGCCAAAAACTTTATTACTGATGCAACTAAAACTACACTTGCCACTTCTTATCTCCTCTCCACTCTTCTTCATGGTGTTCCCATCTTTAATAACCTTCAGGCTTCACAAAAATAAAACCTGAACAATGCTGTAATAAAGTTGCTAAATTTGCAGCAAATTCCCCTTTCATAACCCACCACTGGACAGCACTAAAAGCCTAAGCTGGTTAGAACTGCCACATCAACTAACATATCCACAGCTTCTTACCACCTATAAAATTATCCAGTATCCATCTGCCTGTCTAGCACTAAAAAACATTCTACACAACTATGTTCCCAGTCAATCATTGCCATCCCATGACCAAAAAACTCCTGTATATCTACAAACCTAGCAAATCTGCTGGACATTGTCTGTATTTGTACAAGATTGCTAAGGCCTGGAATGCCTTACCTATATCTATCACATCAATAACCTCCTTCCCATCTTTCAAGACCACTCTGAAAGACTTCCTAGCTAAAATCTATCTCTTGTTTTTGCTCAAAACCAGGATAAACTATATCCCAAATGTGAACATTCATATTATGTCTAATTTGTTATAATTGTTTAAACTACAGATGTTTTTGTTTTATTTTTGAAGATTGTAAAAATATTGTTCTTAAAATGTTTTGTAATAATTTGGAGCTTCTCTCCCCAGGCCACCACTGAAAATGGACTTCTACCCAGTCAGACTTTCCCTGTAATCAAATGTCAATAAATCAATAAATAAAGTTACTGACTGAGTTATAAAACTCCTGTTGGACTAAAACAACAAATTATTATGCATACGGGGTTGCAAAACAAAAGCCATCACCTCTTAAACTAAAATTCAAAAACTAAAGGAGTACCTCTTTTTACAGGAGATAGGTGCTCTCCGGCATGATTCATCAAGATGAAAGTCATAAACTTTACCTTCCCCTTGAAGCAGGATGCAGACAGTAGAGATGGTTTTTACCTGGCTTACTACTGGAGGCCATATACATGGGTATTCCCTGAGCTGCCATCAAAGTAGGGCTTAGGTGGTACTTACACGGCTTGTTTGTTAAGGTGAGATGCAAGTGATGACGGGGGGCAGAGGCCAAGTTCAACTTTGTTGCAGAGCATCATGGGAAATTGGGACTAAAAAGATACTTGAAGATCAGTCTTGTTTACACCTCCCTAGACATATTCCATGTCTGAATCAAAAGGAGAGCATGCACTAAACTGACAATGTTTCCTACTCCCTTGACAATCACAAGGCAAAAAGGGTACATTCTTATACCTAGAAATGTGCCAGAAATGTAAATGAAAATACTGTAACAGATGCTGAGGAATCAGAATACCTTATTTAAACTGCAATATTAACTATTTTGTTTTGCTTTCCCAAATGTTATGTATGCAAGCTTGTCAAGTGTCAAAGGATTTCTTCTTCCGTAATTTTAGATAATGTTTTCCTGAGAATTAGCTTAGACACTTTCCAGAAGCATCATCTTGGATTTAAATAGGACATGGGTGTGGTCATTGTCACTGGTTACTTTATTTGCTGCAGAAAGAATGCCCAGTCCTTCTATTGTTTCTTACATGTTTATGGGTTGAGCTGATGATGTACTGAAAGCAATAAAACACATGGTCGTTGGGACTGCTATTTTCAGTAAATAGCAGTGAACCAGCAAATGTGAAATGAATCCTAAAATGTCAAATAGAACAGTCAGTAGAGAAGCTCGAAACTACAAATTAAATCTTGGATAAAAACTACGGCATTAAGGTGAAAACTGTCTCTATTTTTCCTTTAAAAATTGAAAAATTTGGGGGCTAGGGCTTCCACTCAGGGGCACACTTAAAAGTTGCCCCACTGTATCTCCAGCAAGAGGCAAACAAAGTGGATCAGTTTAGCTTCTGATAACGATGGTTTGCTAAGACCAATTAGTGTTAAATTATTAGCTCACAGCCAAGAAACAGATATGAGTTATAGAATAAATGATCTCTTTGTGATATACTTGGATAAATTAATTACGGATTCGTGTCTGAATCTTTTTCCTTATTTACATGCAGTTTAGCTATAATTGTAAAATATGCTGTAAATCAGCTATTTGTGACCTAAAAGGTGAGATCATACTGAATGTCCAGTTATGATGCTTAAGCGCTTGAGCTTCCTTTGATGCTCCAGTCCATACTGAAATGCTTTGTTTCAGTGTCTGGTAGTTATATGTATCAACATTATCAATGTCCACATAAGATTTGGTGAGTCCACATCTAAATAAATTGACCGAATTCTAGCCCATTCAACCTGGTGCCAGGTGTCTCTAGCTGCATATCTTTCAAAGGCTACTAGCTAAGCCTCTACATCATCCTCTGGTCTGAGCTTTTACATGGTAGAACTGGACTAAGGGATTCACGCTTAGGAGAATGACAGGTTCATCCATATGGAAATCAGTTTGCTGGAGGCTGACAAAGTAATGGATAGTCCTCTCTTGAAGGTTGACCAGGCACTGGTCACTTCTCTCCTGAAAAATGACCAGGTGCTGTTGTACCGCTTTTATGAAGGTCTGCAGTAGAAAGTATAGTTGTGTACACTTACAATAAATGCAGATGTTCAAGTGTATTCACTGTTGCAGTCATCACACTTGGGTTATCTGCCTGCAGGTAGCCCTCAGTCAGCCCGAATACCAGCAACTTAATATTTCTACGTCGGTTGCTGTCACTCCAGGACTGACTTCAGGTCGTCGGGGGTATAAAAACAGGCAGCTGACACCATTACATCAGTTTTTCTTGCCCCAAATTTTAGGAGCCCCCCCCCAAATAGGGAGCTAAGTTATGGTGGGGAAAACACCACCAGTAAAAAGTAAATGCCAATACCAATACTCCTGAAAGGGGTGAGTAGTAGACATAGAGAGTGGGGGAGACAAGGGGGCTGCAGGGAGGGAAACCAGGACTGCAACAGTGAATACACTCGAACATCTACCTTTATGGTAAGTATACACAACTGTACTATGTTATTCATGTTTCACTGTTGCAGTCATCACACTTGGGTAGACTCCCAAAGCTGAAGAAGGGTGGAGGCTGTCAAGAGTTGGGGCTGGCTAGTATGCCTTGCAGGACTGCTGTTGCAAAACCTGCCCTGGATTTGGAAAAGCTAGGCAGGTGGTAATGCTTGGTGAAGGTGTGTACAGAACTCCAGGTAGCAGGTTCCACGATGTCCCTGGTAGGGACTCCCCTGAGGAATGCTGCAGAGGTAGAAGTTGCCCTAGTGGAATATGTTCTGACTTCCTGAGGGGTTGGTTTCCCATGTTGCTTGTAGCAGAAATGGATGCAGTATGCTATCCATTTGGAAATGTTTTGAAATGGCCTTGCCCTCTGCCCCTGGTGCAAAGCTGACTAGTAACTGGTCAGATTTCCTGAAGGGCTTAGTCCTATTAAGGTAGAATCTGAGTTGTATGTGCATGTCCAAGGAGTGCAGGATCCTTTCCCCTCCCCATTTTGAGGATTAGGGAAGAAAGTTGGCAAATGGATAGATTGGTTGAGAGCCACACTGGACACCACTTTAGGCATAAATGAAGGGTTAGTCCTGAGGGAAACCCTCTCAGCATGGAAAATAATGAAGGGTTCCACAGCCATCAGTGCTTGTAACTCAGACACTCTTCTAGCTGAAGTGATGGCCAGAAGCAAGGCTGTTTTCCAAGAGAGGAATTTTAACTCTGCTGATGCTGCAGGCTCAAAGGGGGGAAGCGTGAGCTTTTCCAGTACAAAGTTAAGTTCCCAAGCAGGGGTGGGTGCTCTCCTTGGTGGCCTTAAGTTGTTTTCCCCTCTCAGGAACTGTTTCATAAGAGGGTCGAGAAGAGAGGTGGCTCAGTGCTGTAATGAGCCAAAATGGCAGAGGCATGGATCTTAATGGAGGAGAAGGATAGGCCCCTGTGGAGTAAATCTGCTAAATAATCCAGGATTAGAGGCAGGGAGGGCAGAGCTGTGTCCTCTCATTTAGATTGAATCCAGAAGCAGTACCTTTTCCACTTATCAGCATAGGAGTTCCTTATACTTGGTCTTCTGGCTTCAAGAATGATGTCCAGCACCTGCTTGCTTAGGCTGGCTACTAGGGGAGAATTCAAGGAATAAGCCAGGCTGCAAGACTTAAGGTTTGCAGTTGTGGATGCAAGATCTGTCCCCCCTGCTGAGAGAGCAGGGTTGGGTTCTGGTGTAGGTGCCAGGGTGGCACTGGTGACAGGCTGCGCAGGAGTGGGTACCAGTGCTGGCATGGCCAGTCCGGGGCAATCAGAATTGTCCTTGGTCTGTCCTGTCTTATCTTGAGCAATACTCTTGAGAGAAGAGGCAGAGGGGGAAAGGGATAGATTGAGAGATTTACCCACTGGAAGGATAGGGCATCCACTTTCCAGGCCCTGCTGTAAGGTGTCCTGGTGCAGAATTTGCTGAGCTGGTGATTGCAGGGGGAGGCAAAGAGATCCACCTCTGGGGTCCCCCATTTCTGAATCAGAAGGTTGAAGATGCTGGGCTCTAATTGCCACTTGTATGGATCTAGGAGATTTCTGCTGAAGTTGTCTGCCAGTGAGTTTTGTTTGCCTGGCAGGAATTGTGCTTGCAGATGGACCTGCATGTCCAAGGCTGTGTTCCAGGGTCATGGCTAGCCTGCAGAGTGGGTAAGAGTGGGTTCCCCCCTGCTTGTTGATGTACCACATAACTGTGGTGTTGTCTGTTTTTATTAGCAGGTGCCCTGGTGAGAGTAGGGATCTGAAAGCTGTCAGAGCATGCTGCACAGCTAGCATCTCTATTTGGTTGATGGGCAGATGAATTTGACTTGGGCTCCAGTGGCCCTGAATGCACTTGCCATTCATGTGTGCCCCCAGGCATAGTCTGAAGCATCTGTGGTTAGGGTCTGGGCGGCATGGGGTTGAGTAAAGGGCAGTCCCTTGTTGTGGTTCCATGCTGCTGCC
This sequence comes from Protopterus annectens, assembly GCF_019279795.1. Lineage (NCBI taxonomy): Eukaryota > Metazoa > Chordata > Ceratodontiformes > Protopteridae > Protopterus > Protopterus annectens. The sequence continues at coordinate 424,641,908 of NC_056748.1, read as the reverse complement.
CGCCAAAGAAACTCTGTCCTTAGGCAGGTTATGATAGGAATGATGGTTTCCAGGTCCTGAGAATGTTGGCACCAAAGACTTTTTAAGTACCATTGAAGTTTCCTCATATGCAGTCTGGCATATGGAATTAGTAGGATGCATGAGGCCATGAACCCTAGAGCCTGCAGGATTTTCCTTGTGGATAGTTGAGTTCTGGTGGCCATTTAAGTAAAACAGTCTGTCAGATAGGCTTGATTTTCTGCAGTGAGGAATGCCATCTGGGCTGCAGTGTCCAAGCCTGCTCCTAGGAATATAATCTTTTGACTGGGGACTAGTTTTGATTTCTTTTCATTGATGGTGTACCCCAGGGAGGATAGAAGTTTTTTTTACAAATGTCAGGTGATGCAACAGCATTTCCTGACTATCAGCCTGAATCAGGCAGCTGTCCAAGTATGGGTAAATTTGAATATTTCTGTCTGCAGTAAGCAATGGCTGGAGCCAGGCATTTTGTGAATACTCTGTGAGCAGTGGATAAGCCAAAGGGAAGAGCAGAGAACTGATAATGCATAGATCCTGCCCTGAAGTGTAGATATTTCCTGCATGACTCCCTTATAGGGATGTACAGATAGGCTTCTTTTATAGTCTAGGGTGACTAACCAGGCATCTTTGGCTAGCATAGGTAGAAGCTGCTGCAGGGTGAGCATTTTGAATTTTGGTACTACCAGGAAGGTGTTGAGAATTGAAAGATCTAGGATTGGGCGCCAAGTGCCCTCTTTTCTGGGTACCAGGAAAAGTCTGGAATAGAATCCTTGACCTATCTGTTCCACAGGAACAGGTTGAATTGTCCTTATAGTGAGCAGGGATTGAACTTGGTTTTGTGCCTCTGCCCACTGGTTTGGAGGAAGGTCTGGGAACCCTTTTGGGGTTGGCAGTGAGTGGAAGTAAAATTTGTATCCCTGGGATACAATGTATAGGGCCCATCTATCTTTGGTGATGGAAATCCAGTTTTTTGCATGAAGGGCAAGTTTTCCTCCTAGGGGCACAAGCAGTTGGGCAGAGGTGGGGAATGGAGTTGAGAAGTCATTGGGAATTCTTTCCATAAGGGGGTGGCTTAGCACTCCCTGCTTTAGAGGCGGAGGCACTCCATTGCTTAGATCTCTGCATACCCTGAGACTGTAGTCTGGGGGGTCTGTTTCTCCCGGTCTAGTTTGAGATGGCCTTGAGGGGGCTGGAAAGGAGCAATGTTTCGAGGGGCAATGCCTACTGAGTCTAGGAGGCTGTACTTGCAAGGATTTTTGACTGTTTGCATAGATTTAGCTTTTTCTTCCATCTTTTTAAGAACCTCTTCTGCTTTGGTGCCAAACAGATTGTCCTTGTTCAAAGGACCATCTAATAACTTTTATTTGACATGGTCTGGCAAAGTCTGCTCCTTAAGCCAAGCATGCCTTCTCGGTACAGAACCAGTGACTGCTTCCTTGCAAGATGCTTCTAGGGTGTCAAAGCCACACTGCAATGTATTTTGCTGACTTGGCTTGCAGAATGCATAAGCTCTTGCAATTCTTTATTTTCTGCACAGTCTGTAAAGGTAGATATTTTTTGCTTAATAAGTTCCATAATATGTTGTTGGTACTTCAGCATGTGAAACTGACAATTCAAAGCCCTAATGGTGAGAGTTGCAGAGGTATATACTTTCTTATCCCATCTGTCCAAAGCTCTGGAATCCCTGTTCAAAGGGGTGGGATTCTTAGCTGTAGTTGTTTTGATACCTTTAGGCCCCTGGGAAATGACCTCTGGGTCAGCAGTAGGATTTCTGAAAAGGAATTTGTGAGAGTCAGGTACTCTGTAGTACCTGTCTGGTTTCCTAGGAGCAGGGGGTAAAGTATCAGGAGTAAAACTGGAGTCCATAAAGACATCATCAACAACTTCCAGGACTGGGGGTATTGCTAAAGGCCTATGTTGTGGCAAGTCTAGAAATTCTCTGAGTCTCTTTTTGGACTGAGGATAGTCTTGGCATTCCCAATGGAAATGCTCTCTTAAAGTATGTAAGGTTTCACCAAAAGAAAAATCCTTTGGAGGAGAGGCAGAAGGAATGGATTCCTCTGCATATGAATCCTTATAAGCAGATAAGGGCATGTCTTCATAATCAGAACCCTCAGAGTCGTCGGACTCTTGGTCTGTTGAAGCTGCTGGGGACTGGTCTCTTTTTTTCTTAGCAGGGGAAGGCTGACTTCCTCTAATCAGCATAATAAGGTCTTCTGCCATTCTAAGCATTTGATGTTGTGGCAAGGGAGCAGGTGCATGCGCTTTGGCCGTCAGTTTTCTAGGCATAGCACATACTTTTGGCCTTAGAAACTCAGTAGTTTTAGACAGAACTGAAGTTGTCGCTTTGTGTCAAACATCGGTAGTGTGAAGAACTTCCTCAGAAGCCGGTGCCTGCTCAGCAGCTCCAGACCCATCCAAGGGAGAGACATTCCACAGGTTCCATAGTCAAAGAAGAGTCTTGCAGCATACCGGACTCTGAACGGGTCTCGGTAGAGGCCTGCGAATCCATTGAAGCGGGCATCAGGGGCTGCGAAAGTGCCTCACTGAGTACCGGTGAACTGGTGACTAGCTTAATGGAAGCATTGTTGGCAGCTTTGGACCTGTGTGGTCTGTCTCTGTCTTTATCCTTATATTTTTTCAGAATATCGGTAGTTGGAAGGCTTACCGAAGCCATTTCGGAATACGGAGATCAAGAACGAAAGTATTTAGAGACAAAAAGGGCCCGACGAAGAATGGTTCGGGCGTTGAACAAGGCACAAAGCCAACAGCGAGGTACATCATGGTCTGGGCTTATACAGGTGAGGCAGTAAGAATGAAAATCTCGGTGTGGTATTTGCTTTCCACAGGCAAGACAATTGTTAACTTTTTCTGACATCGGTTAGAGCAAGAAAAAAGGATCCTCAATGGGGTACTTAGCTTTAGAAGACTTCAGGATGATTCAATTCGTAAACGAAAACTCAGGTAGCTTCCGACTGGCACTCATGCAAACTACTTCTGCTTCAAGCTCCTCGGCAAGAAAGACTGATGTAATGGCATCGGCTGCCTGTTTTTATACCCCTGATGACCTGATGTCAGTCCTGGAGCGACAGCAACTGATGCAGAAATACTAAGTATCTGGTATTCGGGCCGACTGAGGGCTACCTGCAGGCAGATAACCCAAGTGTGATGACTGCAACAGTGAAACACGAAGAACATCTGAATTCACTAAGTCTTTCTAGAATTCACCAATGTTGTTTTTACAAATTCACACAAAACACTGCTACAGTTCTCTATGTTCAGCTCTTAGCTTCGCAGAAAAAAAAGTTATAATCAAGTTTATCCCAAGAACTTTGGCTTTTTCATCTAGTAGCCTTTTTGCTGCAATAAATTCCATATAGGCACAAAGGCAAGTTCATTATTTTTTTTAGTTCCTCAGATGTACCTGCAGGTTCCTCATATAACACAGCACAGGCTCCTTCGGTCAAAAGTCAGTCATTGATGTTCAGGTACAGTTTGCATACTTATGCTAATGTGGAAAAACACAGGCAAACCATGTAGCTTGGAAAGGTACACTTTAGGGAAAAACTGAGTTCCTGCCCACTGAATGTCACCAAAGCAATATGATATAGTCCAAACTAACACAGGTTTTTACAGTTCTGTAGGAAAAATGAAAGACATTCAGTTTCTTGCCAATATGTGGGGAAGTAAGAGAAACAAAAGAAATTCAGCATTTCATTTTCTTCTTCGCATGTTTCTCATGGAACACAATATGTTGCACATCACAGTGGCCAAGAAATTACAGTTGTATAAGTAAAACTTATCATAACAACAGATGTTTGATTGATCACTGCTGCAGTAGCCTAAGCTATATGGGTTATACCCTGCCAAGGATATAACAGCTGGCCAGCTTCCAAAGATTCAGGGTACATTCAATACACTCAGTCAGACAGCTTGAGCTGAGCTGACTAAAAGACAAGTTTAGGTGCAAAGCCCTTCAGGGGATTCCTGCTATCAATGAAAGGGAGGCTGAACCCTGAAAGGACAATGCTAGCAACAACAAAAAATAAATGTCCACACCCTGCCATAAAACAAAACACACCAAAAAACAAGGGGGGGGTGGAAGGAGGGAGTGACTACTACAGCAGTGATCATTCGAACATCTACTATTATGGTAATTTCAACTTACCAACTGTACTATGTTCTTCATACTGATTGCTGCAGCAGTAGCCTTAGCCATATGGGTAGATTACCCTAGCTTATCACATTTAGGAGGGAGAAGGAGAAAAGAACAGAACAGTACAGTTGTGTACACTTACCATAAATGTAGATGTTCGAGTGTATTCACTGTTGCAGTCATTACATTTGGGTAATCTGCTGGCAGGTTGCCCTCAGTCGGCCTGAATTCCAAAGTCTTGGGTCCTGCATCGGTTGCTGTCTCCTCTTCCATGACGTCAGGTCGTCAGGGGTATAAAACATGCAGCCGATGCCATTTTCTTTAGTTTTTCTTGCCCCCGATGTCAGGTGCCCCCAAAAAGGTAGCAAAAAAAATAAAATATATATATATATATATATATATATATATATATATATATATATATATATATATATATATATATATATATATATATATATATATATATATATATATATATATACATGCATCAATATAAACTTTACCTTCATCAACAAGCAAATACACCACATAGGTTGTAGAAGCTAGAGAGGGAAAGATAAACTCAAGAATGACAGGGGGATGGCGGGAGGGTAATCTGGACTGCAACAGTGAATACACTCGAACATCTATATTTATGGTAAGTGTACACAACTGTACTATGTTCGCAATCATTACATTTGGGTAGAATCTCAAAGCTATGGTTGGGGGGCTGGAGCTAAACAGCATTAGGAGTGGCTATAAGGCCCTGCAGAACTGCAGTGGCAAAGCCTGCTCTGGATTTAGAGTAAAGAGGCCAATGATTATGCTTTGTAAAGGTGTGAACAGAACTCCAAGTAGCAGCCTCTAGAATGTCTTTGGTTGGTACTCCCCTTAGAAAGGCTGCTGAAGTAGCTGCAGCTCTGGTGGAATGAGACCTAATGCCCTTGGGCACAGGTTTACCATGGTGTAAGTAGCAGAAAAGGATGCAGTGGTTTATCCATTGTCTGCTTTGAAATAGCCTTGCCCTCTGATCCTGCAGCATATGTCACTAGTAATTGCACAGTTTTTGTTAGAGCTTTAGTCCTGCTTAAGTAGAATATTAGTTGTCTGTGAACGTCCAAGAAATGCAGAATTCTCTCACCCTTGTTCTGTGTATTTGGATAATAGGTTGGCAGATGAATTGTTTGGTTAAGAGCCAGACTGGAAACCACCTTAGGCATAAAAGTAGGATTTGTCCTCAGAGATACCCTGTCTGGGTAAAATATGATAAAAGGCTCTATAGCCATGAGGGGCTGTAGCTCTGAAACTCTTCTTGCTGAAATAATTGCTAGAAGCAGAGCTGTTTTGCATGATAAGAACTTTATATCAGCAGTAGCAGCTGGTTCGAATGGAGGCAGGGTGAGCTTTTCCAACACATTATTGAGGTCCCATGCAGGCAATGGTGATCTTCTAGGAGGCCTTAAATTTTTGGCTCCTCTAAGATACTGCTTTAGTAAAGGATGAGAAAAGATTGGTGGCTCTGTATTGTTGTTGTTTGTCTTTCGGCTTTTTCCCGGTAAGGGGTCGCTACAGCGGAACTCTGGTCCGCTAATGATTGGCAGTAGATTTTTACAAAACGCCGAGGTGTCAGCTCGACACCCAACCTTCAACGAAGGCACGCCCATTTACGCACGCATGTCTTTTGAACGCTACCCAACCACGGGGAGGACATGCAGACTCCACACAGAAGACCCTCCCAAGCCAAGCCAAGAATTGAATGGGAGAACCTCTTGCTGTGAGGTAACAATGCTACCGCCTTACCACCGTGGCATGCTGAAATGGCAGAGGCATGGATTTTAATTGATGAGAAAGATAGGCCTTTGTCAAGCATCTCAGTTAAGTATTGACATATCTGAGGAATATTTGGTTCAGCTGTATCAGTTCCTTGTGCTTGATTCCAAGCACAGAATCTCTTCCATTTGTCAGCATAAGATTTTCTAGTACTAGGCCTTCTGGCTTCCAAAATGACATCCATCACAGCTTTATTGAGAGGTGTTGTTTGTATGACTACATGATCAGCCATGCTGCCAGGTTCAGAGTTTGTAGCTGATCGTGCAGGATCTGATTGTTTTGCTGGGATAGTAGTTGTGGTCTTTGAGGCAAGGTCCAAGCTGGGTACTGAGACAAGTTCCTTAGGATTGGGTACCAGTATTGGTGGTGCCAGTCCGGGACAATTAGTATAATCTTTGGTTTCTCTTATCTGACTTTTAGGAGGACCTTGGGGAGAAGAGGCAGAGGAGGAAAGGGGTAAACTGATAGGGCATCCACTTTCCATGTTTGTCTATGATAAGTCCTTGTGCAGAATCTTTTCAATTGATAATTTTGAGGAGAGGCAAATAGATCTATGTCTGGGCTCCCCCATTTCTCTGTTATCATGCTGAAGACTGGTGGATTTAGTTTCCACTCGTGGGGGTCCATAAGGTTTCTGCTTAAATCGTCTGCCAGAGTGTTTTGTTTTCCTAGCAGAAATTGAGCTTGAAGATGTATTTGTAGGTCAAAGCTGTGTTCCACAGTGCCATGGCTAATCTGCAGAGGGAGTAAGAGTGTGTGCCCCCTTGCTTGTTTATATACCACATGACTGTGGTCTTGTCCGTCTTTATCAGTAGTTGTCCTGGATGAAGTAAGTCCTTGAAGGCTGTTAGGGCATTTTGAACAGCTAGCATCTCTTTCTGGTTGATTGCATTTGTTTTGGTGACCATATGCCCTGAATGCATTTTCCTGCCATGTGGGCCCCCCAGGCATAATCTGATGCATCTGTTGTCATGGTTTGGCTGGCAGGGGGTAGAGTGAATGGCCGTCCCATGTTTTGGTGACATGCCTTTGCCCACCACAGAAACTCCTGCTGCAGGCAGGGAATGAGAGGAATCATTGTTTCCAGACTGTGAGAATGTTGACTCCATAAACTTTTTAGGTACTATTGAAGTTTCCTCATATGCAGTCTTGCATATGGAATCAGTAGTATGCAGGATGCCATGAAGCCCAGAGCCTGCAGAATTTGTCTTGCAGAAGATTGGGTTTTTGTTGCCATCAGTTTGAAGTAAGTAGTCAGTTGCCTTTGCTTGTCTGGCATGAGGTAAGCCATCTGGGCAGTTGTATTCAAGCTTGCACCCAGGAATGTTAGCTTTTGAGAGGGTACCAGTTATGATTTATTTTCGTTTATTGTGTACCCTAGGCATGTTAGAAGCCTTTTCACAAATGCCAGGTGTCGAAGAAGAATGTCCTTGTTCTCTGCTTGAATGAGACAGTCGTCCAAGTAAGGATATATTTGTATACTTCTTTGTCTGCAAAATGCAATTACTGGTGCCAGGCACTTTGTAAAGACCCTGGGAGCAGTAGATAAGCCAAAGGGCAGTGCAGAGAATGGGTAATGCATTAAGCCAGCCTTGAATCTGAGGTATCTTCTGCACGATTGTCTTATTGGGACATGCAGGTATGCTTTTTTTAGGTCTAAAGTCACCAGCCAAGCATTCTTGCCCAGCATGGGCAGAAGCTGCCGCAAAGTCAGCATTTTGAATTTTGGAATGTCCAGGTATGTGTTCAAAATCGATAAATCCAGTATTGGCTGCCAGGCCTTGTCCTTTTTGGGTACCAAGAACAGTCTTGAGTAAAAACCTTGTCCTTTTTCCGGTTCTGGTACTACCTGAATGGCCCCCATATCCATGAGGGACATAACCTATTTCTGTGTCTCTGCCCATTGATTTTTTGCAGATCTGGCCAACCATTTGCCATTGGCAGAGTGTGGAAATGGAATCTGTATCCCTGTGATACGATGTTTAGTACCCACTTGTCCTGGGTTATTAACTGCCAATTTTGAGCAAAAAGTGCAAATTATCCCCCTATGGGTGCTGCCAAAAGATAAGTGCTTGGTGAAGGCAGAGGGAAGTCATTGGGATTGCTTTCTGCAGGTTTGTGTTTTATCTCCTCCAGATTTGGTGGTGGAAGTGCCCCATTGCTTTGACCTGTATGAATTTTGCGTCTGGTATATGGAACCCTTAGGGCGTCTGGATTTGCCCCTTTGAGCTCTGTCTGACACAGGAAAGAACCAATCTTTGGTAGGCCAGTGTCTACTGAATCTTGGTGGCTGCACTTGTAAGAAGTCTTTAACAGTTTGCATAGACTTAGCTTTGTCTTCCATTTTCTTTAAAACCTCTTCTGCCTTAATACCAAACAGAGAATCATGCTATAAAGGTGCATCTAGCAATTTAGCTTTAACATGATCAGGTAAATTTTGTTCCTTTAACCAGGCATGCCTCTTAATTACAGATCCAGTAACTGCGGCCCTGCAGGAGGCCTCTAAGGAATCAAAACCACATTGCAAAGTATGCTTTCCAACTTGTTCAGCTGCATGCAATAATTCCTGCAATTCTTTATTTTCTGCATATTCTGAAATCAACATCATTTTCTGTTTCAGCAATCCCATAACATGTTGTTGGTACTTAAGCATATGAAATTGACAGTTTAAGGCCCTGATTGCCAAGGTTGCAGATGTATAAACCTTTTTTAGCAACTGTCCAGTGCCCTTGAATCTCTGTCAGAGAGGGTAGGATTTTTTGCTGTTGAGGCCTTAACTCCCTTTGTACCCTGTAAAATAGTTTCAGGATCAGCAGCAGGGTTTCTAAATAAAAATGATGTGAGTCAGGGACCCTGTAATATCTGTCAGGCTTACTGGGAGCTGGAGGTAAGGAGTCAGGGGACAAGCTTGACTCCGAAAATACATCATCCACAATGTCTAAAACAGGGGGAATGGCTAAAGGCCTGTGCTGAGGGAGAAGAAGGAAATCCCTGAGCCTCTTTTTTGATTCTGAGAAGTCTTGACTCTCCCAGTGAAAATGCTCCCTCAAAGTATGCAAGGTTTCTCCAAATGAATAATCCTCAGGAAGAGATGCGGATGGAATAGACTCCTCAGCATCAGAATCCTCATAGGGAGGTAGAGATAATTCCTGATCAGAAGAGGAATCAGAAGAAATAGAAACCTGATCTGAAGATTCATAATCAGTGTCTTGCCTAGGCCTCTTATCAGGAGGGGGATGGGTAACCCTGATCAAGGTAATAAGGTCTTCAGCCATTTTGATTGTCTGTTTTTTAGGCATAGAGGCCTGTGCACGTGGCTCATGCGTCGGTTTTTTAGTTTTAGAAGTTGCTTTTGTCTTTGGTTTTGCAGCTGTTGTCGGTTTGATATACAAATGTTGAGGTCTGAATACACCCTCAGAAGCTGGTGCCTGCTCAGCGGCTCCAGACCCATCTGAGGGAGATACATCCGTCAGTCCAATACCTTGAGTATCTTGCGGCATGCCAGACTCCACATGGGTGTCGGTAGAGGCCTGTGACTCGAAGGTAGCAGGTATCAGGGGCTGCGAAAGCGCCTCACTGAGTACCGGCGAACCGGCGACTGGCTTAGGAGAAGCTTTGTTGTCGGTTTTGGATCTCGACTGCCTTTCTCTGTCCTTTTTGACATCGGTAAAAAGCAAGAAAAAAGTTTCCCCAACGGGTTACTTAGCTTTAGTGAAGACATCAGTTCTGAAACTCAAACTCGAATATTTCAGTAGTCGGCTGACCGCTACTTTCGAAATGCTTCTGCTTCGGGCACTGTGCAGCAAGAAAAACTAAAGAAAATGGCATCAGCTGCATGTTTTATACCCCTGACGACCTGACGTCATGGAAGAGGAGACAGCAACCGACGCAGGACCCAAGACTTTGGAAATCAGGCCGACTGAGGGCAACCTGCCAGCAGATTACCTAAATGTTATGACTGCAACAGTGAAACACGAAGAACATCTGGAGAATAATCCTAGCAAATATTGCTCTGGACCTAGAGAAAGGATCAAGCTTATAGTGCTTTCTCAAAGTATGTGCAGAGGTCCAAGTAGAAGCTTCTAGAATACTTCTAGAATCCAACCCTTTCCAAAAAGCTACAGATGAAGCCAAGACACTGGTAGAGTGAGCCTTGACCTTGCCTGGAATAGTTTTGTTACAGTGAACATAACAGAAAGGTGGAAGCTTTAGACAACCATTTGGTAATAGTCTGTTTTGTCACAGGTTGTCCCTTATTCTTACATTCACAAGAAATAAACAACTGATCCAAAGATCTGAAAGATTTAGTTCTGTCAAGACAGTACCTAAGTTGTCTGTGGATATTAAAGGTATGGTGTATCCTTTCTCCCTCATTTTTAGGTTCAGGAAAGGGGAGATTGATAGTTTGGCTTAATGTACTGTAAACTCACAATACCACTTTAAGCATAAAAGAAGAATTACTTCTCAAAGAAACACTGTCCCTATCGAAAATGAGGTATGGTTGACCCACCATAAGAGCTTGCAAATCAGATACCCTTCTTACAAAGGTCAGAGCAATCATTAAAACTCTTTTCCATGTTAAGAACATCAGGTCAATCAGATTAGCTAGTTCAAATGGAGCAAGTGTTAGCTTCTCTAATACAAAATTAAGATCCTAAAAAGGGCCCCTGTTTTTCTTGGAGGCCTCTTATGCAAAACTCCTTTCAAGAACATTTTAACATGAAACTGCATTGAAAGAGGAGGATCCATAGGAAAACATGCTAAAATGAGTGATAAATGAACCTTGATAGAGGACTTAGAAAGGCCATAGGATAATAACTCACATAAATATTGTAGAACCAGAGAATAACTAGTCCTGAATGGATGCTGGTTATGTTGCTGGCACCAGCTAGGAAACCTTTTCCTTTCACTAATATATGGTTGTCGAGTAGCAGGCATTCTTGCATCCATTAGTACCTGCTGCACATTTCAGTAAACAGGTGCCTAAAAGGAATTAAGACCCCATCATCCAGGCAGTCAACTGAAGTTAATTGATGTCATAGTGTATCAAATGCCCATGTTCTTGTGTGTGTAGATTTAGTCTGTGAGGAACCTTGTGGCAATTCCCTGTGACCACTTCCAAAAGGAGGAAGAGCGATGGTTGCCTGTGCCAGAAGGAAGTCACCACAATGATCTTGGGGGTTCCTTCTGAATCTTCAGAAGTACCCTGGATATTAGTGGAAACTGTGGAAAAGCATACAGGAACATTCCAGTCTTAGAAAAAAAAGGCTCTTCCAGGCCTTCTTGCATGGGTTCCTGGAACCAAATTTTGCCATTTGATTTTTCAGAGAGGAGACAAGAAGCTCTCCCCACAGAAGGATCAAATCTTGGAAGATCACTGATCTAGTTTCCATTCATGAAGGCCTGCCCTGGTCCTGCTCAACTTGTCTGCTACACAGTTTTGCTCTGATGGAATGTAGGAAGCCTGTAGAGTGAAATTATGCTGGAATCTGTATTCCAAGCTAACATTCCAGTCTGCAAAGGGAGTATAACCTGGTTCCTGCTTGCTTGTTGAAGTACCCCATGGCTGTGCTGTTGTCTGTAGCCAGTTGAAGAGGTTCAGTGGACCAAAGATAGTTCAGACAGTTGAACGCCTTGATCTGGGCAAGGATCTCTCTCCTTGATATTTATGTATTTGCATCTGCCCTTGGTGTCACAAACTTGCTGCACTTTTATCTCTTCTGAAACTGCTCCCCGAGCAAAGTCCAAAGTGTCTGCGGTGACTGACTGCTTTGGAGGAAGAGGGAGAAGGGTAGACCTGGATTTGAGGGCATTTCTTGTCACCAACAAACGACTTCTCTTCTGACAAACTCTAGAATTGGGATTTGAAAAAATAAAGGGTGCTGATGCTGGCACCATACAGATCTTGGATACCACTGTATATTTCTCATTTGGAGTCGTGCCAGGGGTATCATGAGAATCATAGATGCCAAGAGACTCAAAATCCTGTGGTATTTCCTAGCAGTGACCGAAGTCTGAGTAGAAAACCTTAGAAATAGATGTAGATAAAAATTTATTTTGTGATGTGGAAGAAAAGCTCCTTGAATTGAGGTGTGTAGCTGACATCCTAGGAATGCAATCCTGTGTGAATGAGTCAAGAAAGACTTTTGAATCTTCCCTTGAAATCCCAGCTTGTGTAAGAGATCTCTTACCCAAGAAAGAGATTTCTGACACTTTGAAAAAGACTCTTCAAAGATATGCAAACAGTCTAAATATGGAAAAATGTGGATACCCTTTAGCCTGCAATGAGCTATAACTGGAGCTAGTCACTTTGTGAACACTCTTGGTGCAGTGGATAGTCCTAGGCAGAGAACTGATAATGTAATCCAGACATAAAACCTTAAGAAATGTCTGAAGTCTAGATGAATACGGATGAAATAATAAGCATGTTTTATGTCTAGTGTTGCCAGAAAACTTGAAAGAGGAAGAAGAAGTAATAGGTTTTGAAATTACATCATTTTGAATTTGGGCAGTATCACAAACTGGTTTAGGAAAGAAAAATCCAGAGATGGTCTCAAAGAATTTTCTTTCTTTGGCACTAGGAACATCCCTGAATAAAACCCCTTTCCCACCTAGGAAGGAGGAACTGATTCTAAAATTCCTTGGGACAGCATGTGTTGAAGAGCTGGTGGGAAAAAAAGTCTGATCTGCAGAATGTGGAATGACCCCCTGGAAGGGAGGAATTTCCTTCCACTGCCATCTGCAACCTTGATGAATGATTCATCTGTTACCAAAGAGAAACAATGGAGATTCACACTTAGCAAGATATAACTCACATAGCTAAGCTCACTGCAGTAGCGATCATAATGATGAACACCAAACAGTAACTACAGAGTTTTACTTTCTTTTTCCAAAAGTGTGTATGTCAAGTAAATCTGCAATACATTCATAAGAATGCAGGAAAGCAGCCTTTATCTCTTTACTTCAGGTGAATCTTTCAAACGTCTTCTTTTAGGAAGACCTTTCAACTCCCCTTACCATGTTGAAACTATTCTAATCTTCATCTTTCAAGTCAGGAATACTGGAAATCTAACCCTTACCAGATATCTGGCCTTGTGTTTCCTAGGCTCAGCAACCACTACTATGCCCTCCCCCCAACTCTCTCTCTCTCTCTCTCTCTACCTATATATGGTTGCATTTCACTTTTGTGAATCATACAATATTGATAAAAGTGAACTTTTTTTTGTGAAGGTGTGTGGTATCTAGTGCCGGGTCTACTTTAAAAGACCGAAACGCCTTTCCCCACACAAACCAAACCACGAGAACAGATAACACACACACAAACCGACAACGCAAAACACCGAACCCTGTAGTGCCACAAATGTCAGTATCTGGAACACTGACATTTCAGATTGGTGTGTGAGATTTACTTAGTGCATATAAGTTGGATTTTTAAATAATGAGGTGTCTTTTGGCTTTACCAAACGTTTTGGTATTAGGAGTAAGGTGTGTGAGCAAGTGTTTGTGGGTTAGGTTAAAGTAATGACTAGATAAGGGGACAGATTAAGTGTTATGTGTGAGTTCTTAGTCTGAGTGCCTTCTGAAGTGTTCCTATTAGGGGAAAGGGTTTTTCATAATGTAATATGTACGGTTGGGTTACAGCCAGTGCCAGGCTCAGGGCTAACGTTAATACATTACAGAAAGTCTTTCCCTAACACTACCATTATTCAAAGCATGCCTGTAGGCACTGCTAAGTGTTAGTTTATTTATTTATGTAATGTTTATGAAAAGAAAAGATTTGCTTTTTTTAATCATTTTTTAGGATTTGAATTTTTTGTTTTCGATACCTGATGCTTGCCGATCGTAGATCACTGTGTCCTGACTTGGTAATCATAATTTAGTGGGAGAACAGGATTTGCCCTCTTGCAGGACCCAACTTAACACTGGTTTGTGGACATGATTCAGTGATGTCTAAATCAATGGACTAGGTCAACTACTTGAAATATACACAAATCGTCTTATGCTGATATACTCATATATCAATCAGTAAGTTTATCAGTCTGTCTGTCTCTCTCTGTCTGTCTATCAATCTATCTCTTTGATACACTGAAATACATAAATGTAGCACAGTGCATAAGTTCAAAAAATAAATGTAGTTTTATTTGGGTACAAGCATAACAGGATGGTATGCATGTTCTCTTCAGAAATAAACAGATGAGGAAAGAAAAATAACACAAAGTGTCTTAAAGTAACAGTTCTATTTACATCATGCTTTTTTAAAGAAACACTTCTATTTACAATATTTACAACAGCAGGTCTATTTACAGCAGTACCATTTACATTACTTTATGGCATTTTTAACTCACTTTGGGTTACCATCCTGGTGAGAACTGCTACACTATGTTACATTGACCCTTACATGCCCATTGGATGGACAATCAGTAGACAGGCAGTCTGCATTATGATTGGTTGATCCTGGTCTGTGTTTCACTGTCAATATAAATGAATGTAAGGTCTGTTCTTATATGCAAAACGTTGTGTTCCTATTCTGTTACCTATTTAACAACATAAAGGGATAGCATTCTCAGCCAAGGAGATAATAATTTAGTAAAGAAAGTTACCACTCAGTTGTCAAGCATTCTCATCAAAACAGTGGATTACTTAGTTTCTACTCTGCTCATCTTATGTCTCAGAACACATAGGGGATGTTCTTCCTCATCAAAGACATGTGCCCCTAGGACCACTGTTGATGCATTAGCATAGACTATCAAAGGCCTGCTGAAATATGTAGAGAGGATAAGACAGGCTAAGAACATATATTTTTAACTGCCTATAAACACTGTCTGTTTCTAATGTCCACTTTACTTTAAGGGGCATCTTCTCTTTTCTTGCTAGTGAAAAAGGCACTCTATGAATGTATTATGGGGTACAAGTATTTATTAGCATCCAGATAACTGCAGTGCTGGTCTCACTTGTTTCTTGAGGTCCGAATAGGTCATTTTGCATTTTCTTGCTCTCTCTTCTGGCACCTAAGAATCTCCCTGTCTGTACATAACCTAGGTATTTTACCAGCCATGCCTAACTTGCTGTCGTAGGCTTCAAGAGTTAACATGGCCTCTCCCAGGGAGTTTAATACAACCTGTACCTTTGACATCCCAATTCGTTGAGTGTATTATTACATCAACTAGTTAAGCATCAGCTTATTTACCATGAGGTTGTATATACATATAGGTTGCAGGGGTACCATGTAGCTCAAAAGGAATGACAGCATACTGGAATAAGTCCTCTGGTGTTGAAATGGCTGTCTTGTCTCTGGCTTAAGCCTTTACAGAGATCTGCCAGTATCCCTTTCATACCTCTCAACGGTCAAGATTTTTTCCTCATATTTTTGGTCTGTTTCTCATAAAATTTCTGTTTTTTTGTATCAAATCAGTGAGGCCTGAATTCACTAAATAATGACAGACATTTGAGTTGCGGACTTCATATCCTTTAGAAAATGTATGGTAACACAACACTTTTATTCTAGCAACTTTCTGAGTTTATAAGAGCAATATTTAAAATTTGTCCTTATTTTGCAGACGACTTTGTCACCCCCATTATTTTTGGCTTTGTCTTTGTTTTTTTTTTCTTTTTCATTATAAACTTGATGAATAGAACCCCTTTTATTCAGTTTAGAATTCCTGTATTTTGGCTCAGGAGAAGTATCATTAGACCTCTGTTCAAGGTTGCCTTGTCTGTCAGTGTAAATTACGCTCTTCCTAGTTGTTTCTTCTTCAGATTGTGCTCTGTATGTCTTGGTGTGAGTGAGAACCTCCCTTCACACTTCCTTTTACTTTTGCATTTTGCTCTCCCTCAGTTTTAATGTCAGTAGAGCCCCCTCTGATTTTCTTCTTCTCTCTAGGTTGCACTCCCTCTGCAAATACTATTCAGAACATTTAAGTATATCTATCTGTTTTCTAGAATATTCTCTTATTAGAGTTTTCTGGTCTAAATTTGGTTTAAATATCTGACCAGGTACTGTTTCATCCTCTTTTACTACACATGTGAAGTCTTTCTTATTAAGTTTCTTTTCAGCAATGACTTTTCAATTTCTTAGGCTTGCTCATTTAGTTTGACAGAAAGTTTAAAATTCTACTCAGGTTGTACTTTCTGATGCTGCCTAACTACATTCCCTTGGAAAACAACCTTTCTCACAGTTATTCCTTCTCTTTAGTTCTACAAATTAGTTCTATTCATGCTTTTAACACTTTCAGGTTGCAATATTTTACAATATAACTCCCTTTCTTCTGCTCTCTCTATTCATGTAGGCTATTCTGTTACAGGTGTGTGCTAACATATCTCTTTAAAAGGTATAGGGTCTTCTTCTTTGTGTAACATTAGTACATTTTTCTACCTTTAGTGCTTTCTAACACTATTCTTTGATCTTTGTTCAAAGGTCACCCGGACAAACCAATTAGTAAAAACTATAATAAAAACTTAGCCAAGCTAGAGTTTTCACTGTGTGATACCTTAAACCTCCTGTAATAGAGGTCCATGGGACATATGCAGATGACCCCTTAAGGACATCAAGTGCTTCAGCTATACGGCTTTTGAATATCCATGACTTTTTATTTTTTCCTTTTTAAGTCTTTATGGACAGATTCAGGACAATAAAACCAAACTCCTCTAACTGTGGACATGCGTGTTTCAGCCTTCTTATGACCTAATCAACACAGCAACAGTGGACTGTTTGGTTATACTTTAGAAACACAAGGTCTTTAAACCCAGCTGATGTCCTTAACCATTAAGATGTCTGCAAAATATCCCAACTAACAACTAAACCAAAAAGTAAAAAGGTCACCCAGACAAATTATTTAGTAAAAACTATAAGAACAAACTGGCCAAGCTAGAGTTTTCACTGTGTGAAACCTTAAACCTCCTGTAATAGAGGTCCATGGGATATATGCAGATGAACCCTTAAGGACATTAAGTCTTTCAGCTATACGGCTTTTGAATGTCTGTGACTTTGTCCTTTTTAAGTCTTTATGGACAGATTCAGGTCAATAAAGAAAAAAGCCACTAGCTGTGGGCATAATTGTTTCAGCCTTCTTATGACCTCACCAGCACAGTATAAAAGTTGACTGTTTGGCTAAACTTTAGAAAGACAGGGTCTTTAAACTCAGCTGATGTCCATAACTATTAGGGTGTCTGCAAAATATCCCAACTAACAAATAAACCAAAAATGAAAAGGTCACCCAGACAAACTAATTAGTAAAAACTATAAGAAAAAAACGGTCTATATTAGATCGCTTAGGTAAGCGAATGGTGATTAATCGACCCCATGTAAGTGAAAGCTTACAAAACCGAACTGTCAGAACAGCAATTTTTTTCAGAAAAAAAAAAATTGCTGTTCCAACAAAAAAAAAAAAAAAGAAAAGAAAACACTTTAAAATATAACATTAAGTGGGGGGCTGTGCCCCCCCCCTTAAATATACCAACTCCGAGACCGCACTACAGTGCCGAAAATGGCAAACTACTGAAGCGGCCAAGCAAATTCATTCCCAGGAAAAGAATTTGCTTACATGCGCTTCGATATTTTGCTGTTTCAGTGTTTTCAGTTCGACCAAGACGCATTCGGAAACATATCTCTTCGGTCTGCTGATAGGAACCTGAAAAAACGCTTATACTTTTATGACTGTAACTAGTAGTTTATCTTCCTTTTCTAGATTAGGTAGAGGTATACCTATAGGCTCATTCACTTGCTAGTTACAGACCACACAATGATATGTTGATCTGGTAAAAGTTGATAAGTTCAGATCACAAGCATTGAGGCCTGAAAGCCATTAGTGAACAGTGACTCCCTTAAACTGGGATCAAATGCCCAGATGTCATCCAATTCATTAAGCTTTGTTTTAAAATGATTCATACTCTAAGAATTACAGAAAGCATGAGGTAAATTATTCCATGTTACAGTAATACATTGTGTTAAGAAGAAACTTCTCAGTTTAGTTCAGTTCTAGTTGTCCTGGAATGTGAATTATTATGCTTGTGAGTACAATGCCTAGTATGATATCTGAACTGCAATAATGCTTATAACAGTTCATCATCATATGCTTTGTATTCCAGCACTAATATAATTTACCAGTATAGTACCTGTATGTGATGGTAAAGAGATCTAAACATGTGTCATTCACTGTAGTTTTACCCATTTACTTATTTAATCCTTTTAGTAAAACTTCTTTGAACTGATTCTAGTACGAGTAAACTCCCAATTTTACAGCTGCAAAACACATTGCTATATACAATAATAAGATGTACATAAGAAAAGTGACATCAAACAATTGCCATCTCTGAGATGTTTTTAAGCAATAGTCTGAGATGTCTTAATGCTGTTAGATGAATCTTGTCAACATGTTTACTGAATGAGTATATTGATGTTATAATTATTCCCAAGAATTAAGGGAGTTGAAATAGAGGGTTTGCCAAAGTTTGCAACTTTACATTTACTCAAACTGAAGTGTAAACCATTTACAGCCTAAACCGCCATTTCTTTAATATTAGTTGTTGTTAATGCTGACCTAATCATGCTCCTCAATTACTGAGAATCTGATTTTACAACTGTCAGTATAGTTTCTAATCCAGAAATTCTTAATAGTAAGAATGGAAGGAAAAAAACAGGTTAAAGAATGATGGCACCCAAGACTGAGCCTTGTGGGACCCCTGATAAAACAGCTGGTACCATGTATTATGACTGACTGTGTTCTCCCCTTGAGTCTGTTACTGGTTCATTTAATTAAATACGAGTTAAAGTTATCATAGCATTGATCACAACTGAATGAGGCAGAGTATCAAAAGCTTTGAATATATATATAGGATTATCTTGTCAATTCATAATCCATTGCCACAGTAATGAATTCATAAAATTCTATGAAGTTAGATGGAATCAATTTATCCTTCACAAAACTATGTATAGCACGGCCTCTGTTTTTGATGTTAATTTCTGCTGTAGGTATGATATCAGAGATACCCCTCTCATAATATTCTCCCAGTACTGACATCAATCTGATTGGCCTGCAATTACTTATCTCTTGCTTATTATGGACTGGGTAATATTTGAAACTTCCAAGGAATTGAGAACAACTCCAGTCAGTAACAATATATTGAACATTTTATGAAGTACGGGACATAAGGTTGTACTCACTTTGGTCAAAAGAATAGCTGGAATTTAATCTGGACCAAAAGAGCTACTGTATTTGATTTTCTTAAGAGCTTTGTGTATTAACTAGGTAGACCAGTTGCCATAATGGTTAAGGTCTTCGCTTCTCCTGCACAAAGTTAAAGGTTTGATTCTGTCCTCTGGCCAATGTCTGTACTGAGTTTGTATGCTCTTCTTGTGTCTCTGTGGGGTGTCTCCCACCTCGCAAAAATACACTGAGTGTTTCCATCTTAAACTCACTCAAGAATGGAGTTGTGGGCAGCAGCACAGTCTCTAGATGGTGCCCTAAAGTGGTAAGAGTTGTATAGACTAACTACTTTGGATATGTGCTGTGGTGTACAGTATACTCAAGCTAGGAGAACATGGATCACAGACTGCGTGTCATAACAGGGCTAACCACTTGACAGTGTAAAATATGGCTTTAGGTGATTCAGTCATGTTGACTAATGTCACTAAATGAGCATAGGTATTGTGTAATAATAAGTGGGTTTATGACCCGGCCTACAACAACCTACACCAGTGACCCATGCTAAAGGTGGGAGGGGTGTATGTGCCCTTATTGGACAGTGTGTGCCTGCCATAAAGCTCAGGAGCCCTGGGTCAATAAGCTATAGGCTGGCCAGTGTCCAGTTGCCCACCTTGGGTTACCTGGGATAGCTCTGTTGAGCAAAAGCTGGATGTAAAATCAGTCAATCTCCCAAAACTAAACTAAGAATTGCTATACTCAATGTAGGTTCACTAACTGGATGCAGCTTTGAAGTGAATGACATGATCGGAAGGGAGAGGCTGAATATCCTATGTATCCAGGTGACAAGGTGGAAGGGCAGTGTAACAAAGTCACTTGGTTTGGATCCAGAGTCTACTATTCAGGAGGAGGACAGAGTAGAAATGGTGTGAGAATTGTGGTGAGGGAAAGGCTTCAGAAGACATTGAGGGATGTCATCAGAATTAGTGACAGGCTTATGGAAATCAAACTGCAGTGCAAAGATAAGGTAATATTCATAATCTCAGCCTATGTCCCACAACAGGGATGCAATAATGAGCAGGAAAGTGCATTCAGATAGTAGCTGCAGCATCTACTATTTAAATCCAGGCAGTATCAACTGTTGTTGACAATGGGTGACCTGAATACACATATTGGGGCAGACAGAGAGGCAGAACAAGATATTAGGACTGTCTGGGTCCACATTGGTGGGGCAACAGGAATAAAGGAGAGGTAATTCTAGACTTTTGTCTGGGAAATGGCTTGATGGTGGCCTACACATGGTTCAGCAACAGAGTCACAAGATCACATACAAGATGGGCTGACATGCAACTCAGGTAATCTTCCTCAAAGTAAGGAAAAGGCAGTGGGGTAGAATCAGTGATTGCAAAGTAATCCCCAGTAAAACAGCCCACAGCATTAACCAATAGTTGCCACAATCAGCTGCAAACAGTGGTCAGAGAAGGCTCTAAGGTCAGTACAGACCAGGCTGAAGACCTGGAAGCTGACAGGAGAGAAAGCACAATAGTTCAAGGCATTACGTAGGGCTCTAGCACCTCAAGAAGAAGAGGAAACAGGTGGAGTTGAAGAAGAATGTCAATGCATCAAAACAGCATGTGTGAGGACTACAGAACAGATATGCAGCTGAGCCAGGTTTGGAAAAAAGCAATATAAGAAAAGCTGGTGGTGGAATATAGAAGTCCAATAAGTCATTAAAAGAATGAAGTAGTGCAGGAAAAAGTGAGACAAAAAAGACAGACCAGGCTAGGAAGGAATATTGGTTGGTTAATAAACAGGCTAAGAGGGAAATTGCAATAGCAAAGAACAAGGCATCAGTGGCACTCTACCAACTTCTGGAAACTGACTCAGTAGTGGTCCAAAGAAATTCTATCAGGTTGCAAGGCAAAGACAGAAAGATAAAGAAGACAGTCAGACACCCTAAATAAGAGATGCCAACAACAACCTGTTCACCAGTCCACAGGACATCAAAGGCAGAAGGAATGAGTACTTCTAGAAGCTTCTGAATAAAGAAACCCCCACAAAAGCTATATTATCCCAGATACAGTCTACAATGAAAGAAGAGGATGAGTCCACCCTAGAAGATCTAGGAAAGTGTTAAGGAAAATAAAATCAGGAAAAGCAGCAGACTCCGATAAGGTCACAGTAGATATGATAAAGGTGAAATAGGGAAGAAATGGTTCCTGAGGGGTGTTCTTAGCAGTATGGAGAGAAAGGCATCTCCCAAATGATTGAGAATAGGCATACTAGTGCTAGTGTTCAAGAACAAAGGGGACATTCACAACAGTGGGCATTATAGATGTATCAAACTCCTATCACACTGCATTAAAAGTTCTGAAGAGAGTAATTAACAAACAAATACGTAGAAAAGTAGAGAGTAAGATCAGAAATAAATAGTTCAGATTCAGATCAGAATGCAGGACAACTGACCCAGTGTTTGCAGTGAGACAGATAGTTGATAAGAAGCTAGAGATGAGGAAAGAGTACAGCTAGGACAGGATCCCAAGAACACTGATTTAGGCAATCCTGCAGTGGTTCCAAGTCCCAGAAACATTGGTAGAATCAGTGCAGTCTATGTATAAGGACCCAATGACTCAAGTACAAAGAATGGTTGGCCACAAATAGGGGTTCTCAGTGGAAGTGGGGGTGCATCAGGGTTCATCTCTGAGCCCACTGCTGTTCATACTGGTGATGGAAGACATTAGCAAACAGGCTGGAGGGGACAGATCAACAAAGTTGCTGTATGCAGACAATGTGGCATTAGAAGCAGACTCTGAGAAAGAACTTCAGCAAAGGACAGGGGAACAGAATACAAAACTGAAGGCACATGGGAGGAAACTGAGTGACAGCTGTAGTGGCAGCAAATGGGGGAAATCAGAAGAAGATGAGAATTGAGATAGAAGGGAAGATAGTGGAAGAGGTTAACAGCTTTAAGTATCTTGGAGGGATGGCTGAGGAGAAGGGAAGTCTGAATGAGGAGGCCAAAGCTAGAATCAGAGGGGGCTACAGTCAGCTAGCACAGAATGGCAAGGGAAGTGTACAACAGTAGAATGTCAAAGAATCTGAAAAGTTTGTTGTTTGTCTTTTGGCTTTTCCCAGTTAGGGGTCACCACAACAGAACTCTGGTCTGCTAATGATTGGCAGTAGATTTTCACGAACGCCGAGGTGCCAGTTCGATGTTCAACCAAGGCATGCCCATTTAAACATGTCTTTTGAAGGCCCACCCAACCGCGGGGAGGACATGCAGACTCCACACAGAAGGCACTCCAGCCGAGAATCGAACAGGAGAACCTCTTGCTGTGAGATAACAATGCTATCGCTGCACCACCGCGGATATCAAAGAATCTGAAAAAGTAAGGTACATAAAACAGTGGTGTGACCAATACTACTGCATGGTATAGAAACCTGGGTAATAAAGGCAGAGCAGTCAAGGAAGCTAGAGGTGATGGAGATCAAGTGTCTGAGATGGGTGGTAGGATGCACACTGTGGGACAGATGAAGGAATGATGACACCACAGCAGAAGCCAAAATAGCTCCTATTGCAGAAAGGATCAAAGATAACAGGTTATGGTGGTTTAGACACATGTGCAGAAAAGCAGAAGACAATCTGGTGAAGAAGATTTGGGGCAGACAGGAAGAAGGCAAGTATAAATGAAGGTGCCCGGTAAAGAGGGTGTGGATTGTGTGAGAACAGACCTGTGGCACTCAGGCATGAGTGTCTGAGAAGGTAGGCGAGTGGCACTGAATAGAGAAAGAGATGGTAACAGTTGACATGACACCCCAGTCCCATGCAGAAAATGGAAAAAAGGAGGTTGATGATGATTGACAATGATAATGAGTTATTTTAGGACCTATACAGCTACTAGTAATTCCAAAATAAGAATATGATTATCAGATGATTTCAATTTGTAGAAGAGTTAAAGGCAAAGTAGTGGTTAAATTCATTAGCTATATGATCTAGGTCAGTCATTAACTTCTCACTGATCATAATTGTGTTGACAATCCCAATCTGCTTTTAAATTGCTTCTACTCATGTCCACTCATCATGGACATTTAAATAAACAGAAACAGTAGTTATAGGTTCATAGGGGAGTACTAGGCAATCAGTCTACAAACAATTAAAAGCCTATTTAAGAACCTCATGTTAAAAGATCTCCCAAGCCTCAGGGAGGTCAAGACAAGGCCACTGGGATTGGGAAGGTTGTGATAACTAAGATTTTTGTAGCCAATAATCTTTTTAGTTATGAACATCTGTGGTCTCACAAGTTAAATGATATGTTTAGATAAATACACATCAAAAGGTACATTACATTTAATAAAAGGTCTAATATGATACGAGTATAGGGGAATTAAGACTTGTTTAGATCTATTGGAAATGCCTTTGGGAATTAGATGGGCCAGATAAAATGGCTTTCTGAAGTACAGTGGAGACATGATAGTCAAATGATAAGGAATTATCAACAAGAATACTCAGATCCCTTACACCAGTATCTGATTGGAGGGGTGCATCTAGTATATGATAAGTGAAAATGTTTTGTTTACCAAAATTAACTATGCTACATTTTTTTTACATTTCATTTGAGCCTACTATCATTGCACCAACTGTTAACATGGTCTAAGCCACATTGGAACAACTGTCTGTCAGTTGAAGATTGAATAGCAGCAACCAATTTACAGTCATCTAAAAACTTAGTTAACCACAGGCCAGAAGTGTTGGCTTGACAGGTTCTGTCAGATTACCAGTTAGCTATCCATCACATGATATAAAGACTTATATTCAAACATACTAGTCTATTAAATGCATTTATCTTATACATTTTCTACAGATTTACTTGATGTTTACATTCTTCTCTTAGCACTGCTTATTTTACTATGAGTGAGATTGTTCTACTGTTCTAATTTGTATTCTGTGGAGCTTTTCTCCCTGGGCTTCAGCCTTCAGTTGAAAATGGGTTCTTGCCCAGTTGGACGTTCCCAGTAAACAAATGTTAGTAAATAAAAACGTGTGTCCACACACACACACACACACACACACACACATACACACACACACACACACACACACACACACACACACACACACA